>NW_024884722.1:29079981-29149770 GCF_019232065.1 Centrocercus urophasianus | reverse complement strand
GGGCCGCGCCGCCCTCGGGCCGGGCTCGGAGCGGCGCGGGGCGGGGGAGGGGGCCGGCGGGAGGGGAAGTGACATCAGGCGGCGGCGGGGGGGTGACCCGGTTCCGCCGAGCCCCGCGGGGGGAGGAGGGAAGGAGCTGTCACCGTGGGATTTCGTCAGCCGCCTCCCGGCCCGGCTCCGGCCCCGCTTATGTAAGGGCGGGGGCGGTCGGCGGCGTTGCCTGGCGGGGTCCGAGCCCCTCGGGGAGGCGGCGGGCGGCGCCGGGCTCTGCGGGCCGCTCGGCTCCTGCGCCGCTCCGAGCGGGAGAGCGGGCGGGCGGGCGGGGCGGGAGGAGCTCGGGCCCGTTGTGATCTTGAGGCGAGCGAGGAGCGGAGGAGAGCTGCGACGGGCTGGGGACCCGCTTTGGTGGCGCTCCGGTACGCGGAAGTACGTCGGCGTTTCCTGATCTTTAACCCCGGTCCGAGCCGTGCGTTGTCGGTATTTCCCCGACGCTCGTCTGTTAACCTCTTTGCGTTACGTAGAGGGTGCTTTTGAGTATCGATGGTTTGATTCAAAACGCCTCGCGAGATGAACTTGTTGTTCCCGTTAAAGAGGTAATCCGGGTTGTGTAACTCTGATTTCTGAAAACGAGGTCCTCCCGGTTGCAGCAGGCTTCTCTTTGGAATGCAAACCACAGGCGGCAGTTCAAATACATCGATGCTTTTGCAGGCACTGAAAGTGTCAAGGGCTGGAGATACGTGAGTCAGGGGTTTGGGAGGAACAGAGCCTTTTCAGGAGTGCCGTGACCTTTTGCATAAGAGTCACACAGAAATTCAGACGGCACTAAATATTTTGTATTTGTAGTTGTGAGAGCTGACTCTTCTACAAAACGTGTTGGTGTTGCAGTTCTGAGTACTTTCAAACATCAACGAAGTGAACCTACTGAGTTTGATTTTTTTTTTTGTTGTTTGCAGATGGGGAGATCTTAGCTTTGCTCTTGGTTGGAAAATAGGAATTGAAAGCAAGATGTAAGGGAGTGAAAAATCCTCTGGTTCAGCAGCGATGTTTGAGGTAGCGCACAGCAGCTTGTGACGCCGCAAAAAGGGTGAAGGTGGGCTGAAGAGTGACTGCTGTCAGCCATCCCAATGTGTTCCCAGCAGAAGTAGGGTTGGTAGATGGGCACGTGCCTTTATCATCTGTCTGCTGGATGGCCAGGAGAAGTGGTTGTCCTGCATCTTCTGCACTGCAGCACCACCTGGTTCTGAAGCCCAGATGTGATGTTCCTAATTCAATTAGCTCAGAAATGACCTTATGAGTTGCTTAGTTCATATAATAGGAGAAAGTCGACCAGATAAAAGGAAACTATTGTTAGTGAGGCAGTCTTCCTAGAACAAAACATAATGGTGTTTCTGGAAGCTGGTCTGACTTTTTTTGGCAGAAGCTGCTCAGGTACTTCAGGTGGAGATGAAAACATGATGGAAAGACAGCATGTCACTTATTCAAGGAAATAAGAACAGTTCTCCCTAACAAACAGTTCACATAATAACTTTAGTGGCCTATTTCTCATAGACTATACAGTAAATGAGGGCAGATGACACTTTGGAAGTAGGATTTCTTTGATTCCATACTTTAAAGAATTATTCCACCCCCCTCCCCCACCTCCTCTTTTTTAGCAGGCTTTTCTCCAGAATGGAGAGAGCTTTCAGACTTGATTAGATTCAGACTGACTATGAAGAATTCCAATTTCCTATTGATGTATGGGCCAAAATGAAAAAAAACAAACAAACAAACAAAAAAAACAAAACAAAACAAAAAAAAAAAAAACAAACAAATTCTGGTTTACAGAAGTTACACTTGTTTTGTGCTACGTTGCCATTTGTCCTGTAGCTTAAGTATTTGTTTTGGAGAGGAGGCAAAATGTAACAAACTGGTCTGTCTTCCCTCTTGAGTGGAACAAAAGTAGAAATAGAACACATGCAGGGAACTGTTTAAATTTGTTCCTGTTTAATTTGTTTATATTTAAACTTTATTCTTCTGGCAGAGAAAGCTGTGGATCCGGCTGCAGTTCTAACAGCTTGTAGACGATCATGGCTCATGCTGTCTCATAAAAGCTGACCTCCATGCTCTTGGACAGGAATTTAGAAGGGTCTCCTCAGTCCTGTCTGTCTATCAAATCAATCTTACTCCTGGGAAATTGCTGTGTATCCATGCTGATCATGAACATGCATATCGTATTTGGAAATAGTATGCTTGCTAAGCAAGCCTGAATGCATGAGCAGAACAAGGGCTGAAGTTGTCATCGTTTATTTGTGGTGAATTATTATCTGAAAGACTTGAACTAGGAAGAATCTCTCTGAAAGCATGCAGTGTTGCTATGCAAGCAGAGAGCTGCATGTTTAGATGTGCTTTCTCCTGATGTTTCGTGAAAGCAGTACCATCTGCACTTGAAAATATGAAGCTAGAACAAAGCAATATCAGAAAGAATGTACGGATGGGGGGGTATTTGATAAGGATTTATTGTGCCATGTCTTGATTAAACACGTGCAAATAACTCAGCTCTGAGTGACACCGGACAATAGGCTAGATGCTGCGTAAGCACAGGACCTACAGTAATGATAATATCTAGATGAATTAGTCTGTAGAATGGAGCGGGTGATATTGCTTGTGTTAAATGTAGATGCTTGGTGCTCGTAGGCTAAACAAACGGTGGAGGTGCAACCATTTGTGCTAAAATGTTTGTGAATTTGTTTCTTTCATTTTTTTCCAACAGAGAATATGAAACAGGAGCCAAAATGACATCCCGATTTGGAAAGACCTACAGCCGGAAAGGGGGAAACGGCAGTTCCAAGTTTGACGAAGTATTTTCCAACAAACGGACCACCCTTAGCACGAAATGGGGAGAAACCACCTTCATGGCCAAATTAGGACAGAAGAGGCCCAGTGTCAAAACAGACATTTCCGAAGTTCCTAAAAAGCCCCGCGTTGAAGATGAGGTAACGGAGGATCCGTTTGGGTTTGACAGTGATGAAGAATCTCTTCCCGTGTCTTCAAAGAATGTGGCACAGGGTAAAAGCTCCTCCCAGCTGGACCCAAATGAAGCTGCTCAGTCTGAGGACTTTGCTTCTCTACTTGAAGCCAACAGCAAAAGTAATCAGCCAGACGGTGGAGAAAACACTGCATTCAGCAAGCAAATACCTGCTGACAGTACTGCTCCTCTTATAAAAGAAAAGAGCACAAGCAAAAATGTAGAAGATGGAGAATGCAAAGGCAGCAGTGCTAAACCCGCATCTGCAGGTACGTTTACTCAGCTGTCCAGATAGCTTTGTTATTCAATTTTTACCATTGTACATTTAGAATCAGTGCTTTCTGAAATCTTTTATATGTTCAAACTGTAGGGCAGCCCGTAGGATATGCTATTTAACTAAAAGCACCAATAAACATCTCACATTTTGTATATTGATCTGAGATTCTCAATACTTAGTTCTTGTCTCCGCAGATTAAGATACAATATGTTAGTCCACCTTGAGTAGAATGGAATATTAACCTCCTTTTTTAAAAAAAAACATTGTCCTGATCCCTATGCTTTTGTCTTTTTAAACATGGGATGAGTAGGGGGTAGTACAGAATGCCTTATTCTGTAGTTACTGGCCTTAGTTTAGTGAAGGTACGCAGTCACTTTGATGCAAGTGCAGATGTAGCTCATGATCTGCTTTTGTAATTATTTGTATGGACAAAGCAGTCTTCTGAACTTCAGTTGCCTAGAGGCATGTTAATTTTCTTAATTACCACATCTTTATCAATGTGTATGTGAAAAGTTTTGCATCTGTAAAAACAGAATTCTGTTAAGCTTATTTGGGGGCTGTTTCCAGAACCAAACTGAGAGATATCTTTATGCTTCAGAGAGGAAATTCACAGAACATCACTTAGGCAAGATCACATGTCATTACATCTCCTTAGAAGTTTTCACATAATGGGCTGATTAAACTGTAGCTTCTAAAATTGGGCAGAAGATCACATTAGATGAACCTTGATGAAGCTGACACCTACTGACTTGCTCTGGATTATCATAATCAACTTTAATGAGAAGTAGTTATGTAACTTCGAATTCTCAGATACTGTTAACTTATCCTTGGGATCAGAAATTGGAGTGGACTTGTTCACTTCATAATGCAGTAGACAAGGAAGATACCAAATAGTGCAAGGTATACACACCTCGGTAATTTTGTGAGATAATCTTACTGAAAGAAAACCAAGACATGGAGATGGAACTTCAGTTTGACAGATGAATTGGTGGAATCTGTAGTTTTCTTCCTGTTTTACTCTTATTTTCCTGCTGAAATATTTCTGATTTTTCATGTGGTTTTCTGTGGAATATTAATCTGTAAATGTGGTACACTCTTATTTGGTAAATACAGTTTGGTTTTCTGCGTTTGAATTTAGAGATGGGAGAGTCTCCTCCCCCAGTATTTACAAGGAGAAAGCAGTGAGTTTTCCTGCTTATAGCAGCACAATTTTAGGACGAAATGGCTTCCACGTATAAGTCTTGTTTGATAAGTATTTTTTGAGTTGGAAAAGAGCGCTTGTAAGCTGTGGAGAGAAAATTCGTGGTGCATGAAATGCCAGGAGGAACAGACCTTAACAAACCCTAACTTAGGGGAAGTTGCTTAACAGTTCACTGAGTATCTGCTCACCTGGCATGCTGGCTGCAGATCAGCCAGAAAGTGCGGGACGAGGCGCATCTTGGCCTGATAATGCTCTTCTTCTGGACTGCATTCTTGTGAACAGTTTAATCTTTGTTTCATTGTATGTAGAAAACTATTCTGTAAATCTTTTTCTTCAGAAATTAAGTTCAAACGAAAGTACTGAAGTAAGTATTAGAAAACCTGGACTGTAGCTTTGATGACCGTGTTTATTTTGGACAGGTAATATAAATGAAACTTGGAGAGTTTAAGCAGATACTGTGCTTGTGTGTAGTAACCAAAATAAATATGTGGTCCCTGAAAATGTCACTGGGAACATTGAGCAATTAGAGATAGTGGTGTAGTCAGCCAGTATAAATATGGCTACTTCAAAAGCTTCTTTGTCGTGTTGATTATTAAGTGATGTCTGATGGTACTGGGCTGTTTATCAGACCTGAAGAGGGTTAATTTTTTTATAGCCCCTTGTTATCCTTAGCTGTATAGTGTATGTACTTCACTGCTTACATATCCTTACCTTTTCCATAATCATTCTCAACTACTTGGTGACTCTTGCGCTCTACCAGATTCAACCAAACTTGTTCAAAGAGCTTATAGATCCTGGAGACAGCAAGCTGTAGCATTCCTGAAGAGTGCAAAGAAATAAAGAAAGAACGGTGTTAATAGTCCTACCATGAGAGAGACTGCAATGTGAGCTCAACCTTAACCCACATACTGTGGTGCATATCTAGTATAAGAAACTAGGTTATATAGGTGCTGATGTTCGTGCTGCACTTGTTTTAAGTGCTTTTTGCTAGTCCTTGGCATGATATTGAATTAAGAGAGATGAGCCAAGGTCTCAGAACTTTCTGGTAGCGTGTTCTGTCGTTGTGTTGTAATCCTTATGCTTGAATAAAGTGAAAACTGTGGCTGTCACAAACTGAGAATTACTCTTCAGCCTAACTTTGCTCCAAATGTACTTCCTTACCTCAGTGTTCATTTCTTTGTTAAAATGAAGGTGATGCAACATCAGTTAATTTTAACTAATATTTGGTATTAAAAGGGAGTCTGTTGTTGTTTCAGTGGTTGTGCAACTTTTTTTGTGATGCGGTTGGGGATCTTTATCTTTTATTTAAAATGGCATGACTTATGGGTCTTTTTTTTTCCCCAGTTGCCATTGGCTTGTAGTTGTGACAATCTTGTTTAGAGGGCTTTGAGAAGCTCTTAATGTGGACGGCTTCTCCTAATCTTTCCCTTCTGTCGCTTGATCAAGGCTTGAGGCAGAGTGAAGAATGTCCATGAGTAATCCTGTGTGAGAGGCAATTTGCAGGTAGTAGGAGTTCAGGTAACTCAGAAATAGCAAAAGAGTATTCAGTATTAATAGCCACTGTTAGATCACCTTTGTTAAGGTAGAAGAATGTGTTAACTGGAAAGAAAATGGAGTCATTTGAAAGTTATTGAAATAGTAATTTGTATCGTGCAGAAATGCAACAATTCAGTAGCTAGCAGGTGAACTTTTTATGAGGGAGGCAGATTTTCACTCTTGGTACCAGAAGGACAAATGTGGCTGTTGTGTGCTGTATAGTTCAGTTCTTAGGTGTTCCTCAGTAGCTCTTAATGCCCTTATTTCTCACCTGGGCTCATGCGCATACCAGTAGCAAATCTCAATGACAAATGCAATCTTGCTTAGTAAGTTCAGCTTATGCAGTGCAGGAGAACATGGTACAGTTTTGCTTAACCACTTCATGACTTCCCATGTACAGAGCCTAGCTTTACTTAGCTGCCCAGAAAGAGGAGCGAGTGAATAGAGTAAGGTGCAGAAAACGGTTGTTCTGAGAGGAAGATAGTGTGAGCCATCAGGTCTGTTCCCTATGGACTGTCCTGATAGTTCTGTGATGATGTGTCTGCAAAGCCTCTGCATCCTGATTGTGTGGGTGGGGTGCCCTATCTTTAGAGCTACGTTTCAGCTTCTCAAATGCAAGGTTAGCGATACTCCAAAATTACATTGGGCAGCAAGATTTGTCAGCATCTCTGGAATTCTTTCAGAGCTTCTATTTTGTGTGTAACAGTGGCACGGTCATTTAAGATAATAGTTAGACTTTAGTGATCTTACCTTATCTTCCTTTTGCAGAGTTGTTGAATGTATTTTGTTTACTGATTCAGGAAGAATTTCGGTTATGTCATGTTCTGTCCAAAAATGGAGCAAAAAAGCTGGGGGGAAATGAATGAGGCCTGTGCATTTGGCTGTCTTAGGAGACAGCTGGTAGCAGCCATGATTAAGAACTGCAGCTGTGCTCAGGCTGGCTCAAAACATTAAGAAAGCGATAGCTGGGAGTGGGAATGGTTTGGCAGAAGATGTGTACCTGTAGGATTTCAGTGTGGCAAAGCTTATTTAGGTGGCTGTGTTAATGCAGAGTATACACTTGATGTCTATCCCCCACCCTTCCATTGTCTCGTTCTTATGTTTCCTCCTGTTTGTGTTGTCCCTTCTCCTATACGTGCAGAATACTGTGATAATGCTTTTCTTTTTTCAAAAGTACGAAAGAACTGAAGTTCTGCTTAAATTTCAATGTGTATAATTGATCTGCTAAATTAGAAATGCTTGAGAAAACACTAGGAAAGTAAGCTTCTGGTTGTGTGTCAGAAGGTCTCTGGACACAGTGTTCTTTCATTTTTAAAAAGTTGAACTAACTGCATTCAGAAAAGTTGTTGGGTGCTCCCAGAAGGAAGAGCCTGCGAAAACGTATACCTCTCTCCAGCTGGCCTGGCGTGCAGGGGTGTAGGAAGCAGTTGGTGAGGCAGCCATTTCAGGCTCCAACTGCTGAGATCTGTAGTACTGTATTGCTACTGTACCATTAACTGCATGGAAAATGTTATTCAACTCCAAGCTGTTAGTTCATATTTTCATTTAAGAAACTGCAACTGTATTCAGTAAAAGGTTTCAACTTATTTATGAGTGGTGGTTGAAACCAGACTGACTTAAAAGTCTAAGGATACATTTTTAATGGTTATTAGTGCTGCTGTATTATAATTTACTTCATTACTCTGTTTTCAGAAGGGCTTACAGTACAGGAATTGGTGGAAACAAGCATTTATTAGCATGTGCCAGCTACTTGTGTTGCTGGTGACACTTTGTCTTGCTTTCCCTGCAAGGGGGAAGCAGTTATCTTGCTGGGTCAGCTTTCTCCTGCTGTTCCAAGTGAGCAATGCCCTTCTCAGTTACCAGGGAAGAGTAACGTGCCTGTTCCACTGCGCTTTTCATCACAGGTGAGGATGTGAGGCAGAAAAGTAAGGATTTTGAAGAAGTTTTGCTCTGGCTGACAGGAGCTGCAGGAGCTGTTGTTTTTACGTTAGCATGTGACAGCTGCTCCAAATCCCTGGTGGTACTTTGCTTCCCCAGCAGGAACAAATGTCTGTGAGGGATTACTTCATATGGCATAAACAGAGGTCCAAGGTGAGCAATCATAATATGGTGCTGAGGATTTGGTCTTCTGCAGGAAGCCCCAGTCTGGGGTGTTTCACCAGCAGCAGTCCTTCTGACAGCCGGCATACAGGCTGGCCTGAGCTCTTCTTACAGAACCCTGGCAACCTTGTACTTGTCTATTTCAGAATTTCTGCATTGAAGATTTGTATTTCTTTAAGAATTGTCTGGTTTGTTGCATGAGGCCCAAGTACAGTTTTGCATCACTAAATGAGAGAAAAACTGGGCACTGTATGATGACTCACCAACAGAGATGCCAGCACAGGTTCTGTCCAGCTCCACAAAGTCATGTGCTGGGTGCCTGGGTTAAAGCAGTGGCTTTTTAGGTGCTGAATACTATATCATTAAATGGAATGGCTGTGTCTAGGTGATATGCAAAAAAAATTGAATGTGTCTTCTTCTAACAACCTGTATGTTTAGAGTAACCAGCTACAGTGAGGAGCTGTAGTGTATTGGAACTCATTAATGTGTATCTTTTTAAATAGTAAATTTGGACTTTACATATAAATTACTTCAGAAATTTTCATATTCAGGATATACGAAAGGGAAAAAGAGAAACAAAATGTTTTTAAGGAACATAGTTTTGTGATAGCAATAAAGTAAATCTTATCAATTTAGGGTTTTCATGGAACTCTGCAAAATACAGAGAACTTAAAGCATCTTCAAAGAAGCAAAACTGACTGTTCAGCCTGAATATGAACTTGTTGGGAATTCATTTTATTCCGAGTGTAGAGAGGGAGCATTACTTAGAATCTGTAATCATAGCTTTGGGATATGGTGGTTCTATAATTTTATCTGTTTCAGTGAGTATCAGCTGTGAAACTGGTCTTGAGAGTCTAATCTTTTGAGGCTCTTATGCATCTTATCTTCTGTTTATGCCTGCTAACAGATCTTGCAGGCATCAATGGATAAAGATGTTATCTAAGTGGCAAATTTTGCCCATTTCTTAGAATTGTGTATTTTATATCCATAAGGTTTTTTTCTGTTTCCCAGCTGTTCAATCATAGGCAGAAAGCATAGCAAGGGCATTTAGTCTGTAACCTTTTCTCCTTACCAACCAAAATATTTGATTTCCCATGTACAGTAGAAGAAAGAAAGTAATGAAACTCATTTTCATATTTGGAAAAAAAGATGGCTTTTTCTACAGCTAGTAAATCTGTCCAAACCAGTGAAGACACTGTATGTCTTGGTTGGGCTCTCTTCCCAGAAATGAAGAATATGATACAAGCACCGGGTAAAGATTCGTCTTTTCCTTTAGCTTGGCCAGCTTCAAGTTGTAAAGTGATGTAGCCTTATGCTCTGGAAAATTGGTGAGAGTTATAACTAAGCCATAATAAATGTTCCTGAATGTTGAGGAACATCAGGCAGAGCTCATAATGAGCTTACAGACTGCTTCCTCCATCTTGTGTCAGTGCTCTGTTCTCGTACTGGATCCCATTAATTTATGTGCCCTCAGTGCTTGGAGATAATGGATAGCCGGGTCCTGGATACCAGTCTCTACTTTTAATCTTAAAGCCTGCTTTTTTGATGTTTCTTTTTTTTCGCTTTTGCCTCTGCCTGGGTGGTCAGATGTCATTTGGAGAGAAATAGAGGAATATCAAGTTGGATTCATGCCACCTGCCTGCCCTTTAAAAGACGTCATTGCCTTTGACTAACTTTAACATCTATGTGTTCAGAATAAATTCTGTGAATTTGTGTGACTAATAACAAAGAAACCTAGCTTAAGTCTGAACATTAGTTTTCTGTGGATGGCAATTTAATCATGTTCTTTTTAGTTTTAAAATGAAGGCTTTTCCAGCTGGCTGCACAGCAGTGAAGGTGTATAAGTTCCCATTCAATACAAGTAAAAGAAGGCAGTACGTCTTTCATCCACAGCTTCAGGAAACCTTGGTTAGCAGTCACCAAGAACTGGTAGAAATGAGAGAAAACTCACTGAGTTCAAGTTCGTAGCACTAGCAGGGTGCTCTGCTGCCCTGCAGCTCTTCTGAGCAGCGCTTTGCGTTGGGAGTCACTGTAGCTACACACTGAGAGGCCAGCCTGGGCTCAGAGTAGCTTCTAAATGACAGCAGGGCACTGCAGCTCTATTGCTGAGTTGTTAACCAAAAGATACAGAGTTCGACTTCAGGCAATTGGTGTTGGATTGGAAATGATGATTTGATTTTTTGGAGTTGAAATTGATGTTTTCAGCTTTGGAACTGAGCTGCTTAAGTCTTATGAGTTAATTGGAAATTGGATTGAATTGAAATAGGGTCTGGGGTGGGGTATATATTTGCTGGTGTCTGGTTTGGATGATGGTAATTTTGCCAACAAGAGTGTTAGGTTTCCAAAAGGGTTTTTTCCCATCGGCTTTGTTTAGGATTGTATCTTGGTATATGTTGTACCCTGAGCACATTCAGACTGTGAAATCATTGACTCTTGCAGGTTGTTTAGCTAGTAGCAAGAGTTGAGCTTTATTCGGAGCTTCAGTTTTCCCTGTCAAGTAGGAGGTACTTGGTCAAATGTCACATCTATAGTGGGAAACGGATGGAGATGCTATTAGGACTTCCCTTTCTGCATTAGCACACTTAATACTTTTAGGCTTTGCCTGGAACCAGTTGTGACCTTGTTTGAATTAATGCAGCTGTAACGCTGTTTTGGTGTACCATGAGCAGGGATGAGGATGGTACCATAATGTGTACCCCAATGCTAGATGTGTAACACTGGGTTGTTTCAGTACAGTGTTGTTACTGTAAATATTCTGTAATGTCATCGGAGATATGAGAAGGTAGAGGCTTGAGCTGTATAAAAAATTCCAGTAAAGATCTCTGAAGCTGTCCAGTCAAAAATCTAAGGTCCTGTAGTTTGCCTTAGTGGAATGTGGGGAAGATGGGTAGAAATCCTGGAAACACTGCAAGCTCCTGAGATGGCTCTGCACCATGCAGTGCTTCTATCCTCTCCTCCTCTGTCCCCACTTTCTCCTCCCTTTTCCCCAGGTACTTTCAGGTGGGCTCTGGTGTTCTCGGACTGTACTGCCTTCCAAAATCACTAGACAGAAAGCTTTGCATGAATTATTCTCTGATAGTTTTTGAGCCATGTGAACAAATGATTTCTCAGTCCTCTTTTTGAGTTGTCTGCCCGCGATCAGAAAAGGTTTGTGTTAACATCAGTGGTCCAGCTTGACTTGTTCAGCAAGGCATTTGCTCTGGAAGAGCTGCTGGACTTTATTTTTTGTTCTTTAAGACAATATGTAACTTAAGATGGAAGGTAAGAAGGAAGCATACTGGAGGTTGTTGTCCAGTCTTCAATTACTGTTATTTTTATGGATTAAAAAGTTAAAAAGAGTTAAAAAGAAAATGACTTTTTTTTTACTCTGCCAATTCGTGGACACCTTGCAATTTTTTTGAAGACCTTTTACCATCTCAGTAAGTCTGTATGATGTTTTCTGCTAGATGATTGAGCGAAATATTTTGTTGTGAGATCTCTACTTTTTCCATATAGTATGATGAAAAATTGTGGTGCTTCTGAGGATGGTCAGAGGGCAGGCTTTGACTTAGACACCTTCTAAAATAAGCACCCATAAGGCATCTTAATGAAAAGGTGAAGTTGAAATTTGAGACATCTTAAAGTCAAAGTTATCAAAGAACCGACCGAGGGATGTAGGTGTAGTGTCCAATAGAATGTTTCACTTTCTTAAAGAAAATTTTGTATTGAATGGTCATCAAAGCTGGTTGGGAGATGAATCACTGTATTCACTTACCTGAAACTGGAGTTGAGTTGTGTGCATCTGACTGAAAACATCTTGGTGTGTTTAGTGAGGGGGCGCAGGAGTTGCTCTTTTTATATTCGTCAGCATTTCTTAAGACATCCCTATCTTTCTACTGATGTAAACTAGACCATAAAATAAAGCAAGGGGGTACATGTGGGGTATTGTTCCTTCATCTGATAGCCTTATTTTGCCCGCAGTCAGTTAGATTGGTTCTCTCATACTTTAGTAATTAAGTTCTAGAGACTTAAACAAATAGTGGTTACTGCACAATGTTGTTACGGTTCTTAGAAATGTTGTACTAATACCTGGAAGAAAGACTAGTGAATTATATTGTTATGTGATACTGCTGATCTGGAATTACCTGGGAGATTTTTTCTGTCATATGAACCCTGGAAGAGCTTAATTGCAGTTGAAATCAGGAGGAGAAATTATACTGCCTCTTCCAAACCACAGAGTATCTAATCATACACATTTAATTTTTTTTTTTTATTATTTTCTTTGTGCATTTTGCATCTGTAGGTAAATTGAAATGTTGCAGTTTCCTACAGTCCTGCTAGCTTCAGCTGTAATAGCCAGCACAGGTGGAGACTGTAATTTTTAAAATCAAGTGTAGATTATTGGGTTCACTCACGTTGTACACCTTTAGCAGTGAACGAGTGATTTGTGGGTGAATGCTTACAGAAACTCCTGCCTGGCTGCTGTTGATCTGCTGCTGGTGAGAAGACAGGGGATTGATCAGGTATTCCTTGAGGAAGTACTTGCCTGAATGTAACCGTTCAGTTTTCCACTAGTGCATTGTGACGATCCAGTTTTAGAGCCAAACTTCGTCTCTTGTACAGAAAACAGCTTACTGGTGAAATTTTTCATCAGCCTTGCTTATGAAAAACCTTTGTGGTTGCAGTTAGTGTACTCCCTAAACTTTAGGGAGTGTGCTTTAGATAGTGATCTTTAGTGGAAGAGCCAAAAGTGTACTCTCTGTGTATTTTAAATTATCTTTAAATACTCCATTTTGTGCTTAAGAACTGGAAGTTTGAGAACATATTTGCATGTGTGTGTTACAGGGCAGTCATGCTTCTTGTGATGCTGTAGCAGCAGAGTGTTTATAAAATGACAGTAAGATTTTTTCCCTTGTAGTTTGTTAGTTTATTTGTAAACAGATTCCCTGTTTTTGTTTGTTTGTTTTAAAATATTGGAACTGGAGTGTATGAGATACAGATAAATATTTGTTTGGCCTGTTCAGTCTGTTTTCCAAGGATGATAGGTACATCCTCCTGAATGAGGAAAGGCTGAGATACTTGGGAATCTTTAGTCTGACAGAGAAGGCTGAGAAGGGATCTCATCCCTGTTTATAAATATCTAAAGTGTGGGAGTCAAATAGATGGAGCAGGCTCTTTTCAGTGGTGCAGGAGGACAAAAGGCAGTGGGCAGAAACTGGAACGCAAGAAGTTCCATGCAGACACAGGGAAGAACTTCGCTGTACAAGTGATGGAGCACTGGAACAGGCTGCCCAGAGAGGAGGTGGAGTCTCCTCTGGAGATGTTCAAGATCCATCTGGATGCCGACCTGAGTGGCCTGCTGGAGGGAACCTGCTTTAGCAGGGGGGTTGGACTTGATGATCTGCAGAGATCCTTTCCAACCCCTGCAATTCTATAATCTTATTTTGTGCTTTACAGTGTAAAAATAGCTGTTATGATAATGATTGAAGCTGTCCCAGTTCTACCAGTAGAACCTGACTGTCAAATAATTCAGAATCTGTTTTTATATGGGGACAACTGTGATGTAATGTGTGTATGGTCATGTGTATTCCATTTCTTTCTTGGGAAGAATAGATTTTATTTGATCCTGACATGACATGGGATAGAAAAATCGTTGCCCTTCTAGATACATGTACTGAAACTTCTTTGTAGCAATTCAACAAAATATTGAGTAAGCAAAGACTGACGTGTGTCAATTGTATGTATTCTACATTTTAAAACTATGGAATAGGAGCATTAAGACTACAAAATGAAATGTGCCTTAGTGAGAGACTGAAAATCAAATTTTGTAGGTTGAATTTGCTGTGTTTCATGCCTGTGTACAACTGCAGCCTTCAGTTGTGTGGTAATACGAGACACGGGGGGGGGAAAGAACACATTGTATGTTACCAAGTGCCATAATATTGGTTGGGCATGTCAGGTTATCGCTAGCAACAAACAGAGGTGGGAGTAACAAGATTTCTAGTAATATGTACTGATAGTGGAAGACCAAGATTGAACAAGATTCCATTGCTGAGCTGGTTAGGATTGATGTTCTTTAGAGAATTTAGTATTACATTTTATATATGCTGCAAAGAGATTCTTTTTTATTTCTAGCTGACTGTTGGAGCGTCAGTGTGAGACAGGTAAAATCCCAGAAGACTTGGATGCAGTCTGAGATACTACTTGTCCTTTATCCCTGAGGAGTTGCACCTAGGGTTCGATCCGTTTCCTGCAAAACTTGGCTGGCTCATCATTTCTTTTAGTAGAATTTCTTGTGCATTAAAATTCTTTTACAATCAGTGTGAGTGTGCATGGGCATTTAGATGATGCAATTTTGATTTTAAATGAAAAAAATCCTAGAAAAGGTGCTGATGCTTGCTTTCCTCATCAAGAAGTTTGAAACCTTTTGGTCAGCGTAGTGAAATTTCTATGCCACTTGGGGAAATGGTATCTGATTAAGTTTAAAGAGATCAGGACTAGTGCTGAAAGCTGCTGAAGTGTTCATATTAGTGGTGAGTTTGGAAAGCATTTGCTGCATAACAACGCCAAAGCTTAGGAATTTGCTTGCTATGAGTGGAGTGTCGTCCATTACTGTGGCATTCTGTACCTGTTTCTTGACACAGATTCTCTTCTAGCATTTTGTTCTACCCATCCCTATCACAGTTCCTTCTGAGTCTATGGTACAATTTGTCACTTGATACCAAAAGTAATGGTTTCTCTACTAGAAGTTCTGTCTTTCCTGGCATTACTGTAGTGTGAGTGTTGGTCAGATCTGACAAAAACTGCTTACAGCTGAATTTCTTCTTGACGGTGTAAGAAAGATGCAAGTGTGGCTGTGGATCAGACAAGTATAAGAACATAGAATCATAGAATGGCCTGGGTTGAGAAGGACCACAATGCTCATCCAGTTCCAACCCCCTGCTATGTGCAGGGTCGCCAACCAGCAGCCCAGGCTGCCCAGAGCCACATCCAGCCTGGCCTTGAATGCCTTCAGGGATGGGGCATCCACAGCCTCCTTGGGCAACCTGTTGCAGTGTGATAGCTTTGGCGGCAGCTGTTCCTTGGATTTGTAGAAGTACATTATTAAAATTGGTCTTGAAGTAATTCACTTTACAGTTGTGATGAGAATCAGTTTGTCTCTTTTTCTTCGGAAGGTCTGAATGTTTCAGTTGGATACAGCAAAATGAGATAACAGTTGCTGAGATGTGTGCTGTTCTGTTCAGGGTACATTGATCAAGACTGTTAAGGTACAAGGTGTAAGGATCTGAGATCTGTAGCATTTTTAGTGCAGGTCGTACGGAATTACTTTCACTGGTTTTAGTAGCTGTACAGTTAGCATGGCAGGCAGGGGTTTATGCTATAGTTTTCAGGAAATTAGGTTAATTGGTATCTCTAGCCAATGCTGATTTCCATTTCTACTGTTACGATACCTCACTTGCCATGTAGTACTTAGACCAGAACATACAAATGAAGTGGCTGTAACTTGCTCCTGCAGCCCCTTTACTGAACACAGTGGGCAACCATGTGTCTTGTGGTATTAAAACTGAGTATCTGCAAACTTAGCCAGTGTACTGATTCTTATGTGTCATGTTAGCAGTGATGGATCCTGTTCCTTTCAAGTTGCAAAAGGGAAGAAGCTCTTTAAGAAGAGTGTGAAATAAAGGAGGCCTTATATCATATGCATAACAAAACTTCTAACTTTGTCCTAACCCTGTTCTAACTCAGAAGTACTACCATAGTTTCAGTTGTTTATTACAAAAAGGATTTTGTGGGGAGGATAATACAGCACCCATATCCTATGTATCCAGATTTTTTTTTTTCCCCTAGCATAATTAGAAAATGCATTATGACCATCCTTTATCCCTAATTATTCGTTGTAAGACACTGTGAGAAGCGGATTAGGGTTTTAGCCATATTGGATGTTTCATTACTGACTTCTCTTTTTTTTTTTTTTTTTTAATTTTGCAAAGGTTGCATACGAAGTATGTAGTGCATGCATTTAGGGCTTTCTGTTTTGGTTGGTTGTTTTTTTTTTTCATGATATGTTCGTTTTCAAAATGACACTCATTTCAGACTGGTGTGTGTTTTTGCAAGTGATCATGAAGACACTTTATTATAGCAACAGCTTTAAGCTGGAATGCTTAGAAAACCTACCAGTATGGGTTGGGAGGATTGAGAACCTTTTAATGTTCTTTGTTAATAAGCACTGAATATTAACTGTTATTGTGATTTTTTTCTAAGTTTGTCTGCAAGTGTTGATTGTTGTTTTAATCGTTATTTAGCATTTATTTATTATTTATTTAATCATTATTTAGCAATAATTCTTTTTTTTTTTTTTTTTTTTTTTTTTTTTTACATGTGCAGATAAAACGCAGAATTTGAATGAAGATGATGAGAAGAACAGTCATTTCATCTTTGAGACTGCTGAAGACAGTAACAAAACAAATGCTGAGACTACGGACACTTCTGGATACAAAACTGAAGCCAAGGACTTGCCTGATTCTTGGGACTCCCACGCTGGAAAACCAACAGACTCTGTATCAGAAGCATCTCAGACGAAGGGGCCTTTAAGAACTCACTTGTATGAATGGGATGATGAACCTGAAGACTCCAGAACTGGAGAGTACGTATTAGATTTTGACAGTGAGCATCTCTCAGAGATGAAGAGCAAGGATGAGGAGGGTGATAAAGAAGATACAGAAAATCCAAAGGAAACCATTTGTGAAGAACTTGTGCAAACTATTCCTAGGCCAAGCAACTGTAGGACATACTGTAGATCCAACAAAGCAAAACAACAGGGGGCAACAAACTTTGACAAGCTAATGGATGGCACTAGCCAGTCTTTATCCAAAGCAAACAATGAGTCAAATAACGATGGTCTGAACCCAGCAAAAAAAACTTCTTTAAGTAGTGGGACCAGTTACAGAGGGACGGTTGGACGGACTAGAGACTACACTGTTCTGCATCCATCTTGCTTGTCAGTTTGTAATGTTACTATACAGGATACTATGGAACGAATTGACGAATTTACCACAGCAACCCCTACTGACTTGGGAGAAGCTGGACGTTTAAGAAAAAAAGCAGACATTGCTACTACAAAGACTACAACCAGGTTTCGACCAAGCAATACCAAATCCAAAAAGGATGTCAAATTAGAGTTTTTTGGGTTTGATGATCAAGATGAGGGAGAGGGAGATGAAGGTGCCTCTAGAAGTTCTGGGAGTTCCAATTACAAAATTAAGTACTTTGGGTTTGATGACTTGAGTGAAAGTGAGGATGAAGATGAAGAGTGGCAGATAGCAGAAAGGAAAGCTAACAAAAAAAGAACTAGAGCTGCACCATCACCCTCACTACAGCCAACTTCTGACAGCAATGAAAACTGTTCCCAGGATAATCAGGTCAATACTAACCCAGGTAAGCAGAGCTCTTCTAGAATACACATAAAATACTTGAATTCAGTTGGCCTTTATTTTGTTCTTTTTGTAATGTACTGAAGAGTTTGTGAAATGCTATCCTTGGCTTGGAAATTCAGAAATCACATTTGCTTATTTCTGCTGTGGTCTTAGTGCTTGCTGTTTTGTATCTGTTCTGAAATATGTTTTATGTCCCTTAGTGTCACGATAGAGGTAAGAGGATTTTCTTAAAAGAAGATTCTTACCTCTTTCCTTACACATACAGTATACTGTATTACAGCATACAGTACTCATGCCTGGAAGGCAGATATCTTTCTACGGAAGCAAATGCAAAACTGCTGAACTGAGAGCAGAAAATTGTGCTTTTTGAATGTATTTGTAACAGTTCGAACTTCAGTCAGGAGAGGAAGGCTGTGGGGCTGTTGAAGGACATGTCAGCATGCTGCCTTTGTGCGTTCCTCTGCGTGGTGAAAAACTTCCACTTTTGTTGCCAGTTTTCAGCAGCAATGCTGGTATCTCTTTAATGCAGGTCGTGCATGTCGTATATTTCTGTGTGCACAGATGCACAGACACATGAATGAAAGTGTTTAGGCAGAATTTGCTGAGGAAGTTCTGGTGTTTGGGTGCCTTTGGAAAAATGAGATTGTTGTTTGGTTGTCTGTGTGTTCCATGTGGTGACTGAGCAAGGCTGCAGGAAGATATGTTGCTGAAGTAGGGGAGGAATAACTTTGGTGCAAGTCTTCTTTTATTTTTTCATATTCAGTAGTCTGGTATCAAAAAAATTTGTGCATGTTGTATTAAGTATTTCCGAATCCTGCTCTAGGAATCTCATGGTCCTTCACTGTGGAGCATGAAGCTGCAGAGTTTTTATCCCTTCGTTGAAGGGTAAGACTTTTTCTTGAGGAGAGTATTGAGGTCTAGCCTTAGAAATGCTGAAGAAACTGCTGTTTCTCTATACAAATAGTTTCTACTGAAATAATTGAGAAATAAGAGTTTGTAGGAACAGATGTTCTTTTCTCTGTTAAAATTACATGGTTCTCTAAGAACAGAATTGTCTGTAGGACCTTTGAAGCAAAGGTAAGTATTACTGCTAATGATTTTTATGAACATTAGGAGGAACTTGATAATGATACTATACTGGAAATGTGTTTTCAAACAAAAATCAGAGTTGTCTGTAGTTATGGTGAGACACTTGCATTCCAAACTCTTTGGAAAATGGGTTTCACTTACAGGGTCACTTATGAAATGCCCTATCTGAGTTCTTCTCTCTGACAAGTCTTTGTTTAGCCATTTGTTCCAAGGGAAAAAAAATCTCTCATACAGTTAAGGCAGCTGAGATGCTGATCCCTCAAACATTCCATTCTGCTGCTGTGCTCTGGAGCCTCAGTGTATCTCCAGTTTGCATTCAGCACTGCAGTCACAAAGGAGACTGGTATGTTCTGAGCTGTTGCAGGTTATTTCTGACATGTTTTGAAGAGATTGCCTTGGCACAGGTGGATGTAGGTTTGTTTACTGAAAGTTTTCAGCTGGGGGAAGGTAAGTTTAGTAACACAAACATGCAAATCAAATTAAAGGAAGCTCCAAAGACCAAATGGACAGCATCGTTAGTGCAAGAAAAAATGGCAGAACAGGTCAGTAAAGTTTGTTAGCCTTAGACTGTCTCACTGAGCTGTCTTTTCTGTTGTTCAGTTGTCCGCTAAGTTCACATGCTGAAGTGATAAAAAGCTTGAGATGTCTGGCTTTTAAATTCTTTAATCGTTTTCACAGCCACTTCTGTTGTAGTGGAGGCACCTCCTAACTTTGAGCTGGAGATTATTAGTGAAGTTTTGAGTTCTAGTTCAGGTTGCCTTTTCTAACTTTTATTTTTGTGGTTGCGGTCTCAGTTATCTCATCCTAGCCACAGAAACAGCCCTGTGATGTGAAGGCCTCCCAGCTGCAGGCATTTGGAATGCCAGGGGCTAAAAAAGTGAATTGGAACTCACTAGCTCAGGAGCAGTGCTTGTGTCTATCTGGTAGCCAGAATGCAGGATGACTCCAGTAAAGAGAAGCTCTTACTGTCCAAGTGATTCCATTGCTTGACTCTATGATTCAGTTGGCAATTGTATCCAAGGGAAATCTGAAGTAATGGCAAAGACAAGAATGTCTTAACCAAAAATACCAATTTAAAGCTGCAGCTTTGTATAGCACACCTGCTTGTTTGGGACAGTGGTATGCTGGAATAACTGCCTCAGTTTGTCTTCCATAAAAGACCCTTTCTCCCTGCTCTTTTGTTTAGTTTTGAAAATCTGGTAATATGTGAATGCAGTGCTTTTGGGATACCTAGAAGGCCACAAACAACATTGCTCCAATAAAAGCAATCCAGGTCATTTTATGATATTAACTATAGAAGCATTTGGTGTGTTAACAGTATCAAAAAGTGCAGTGTGACTATAATAAGTAGGAGGAGTTAAAACTTCTTGAGAAATTGAATTTAAATGCATTTAATTTGATTGAATTAGTGTCACACAGGAGCAGAATTTCAACAAAAGCTTAAATGATTTAAAATTGTGGCTTAATTGCTATAGAGTGCTACTAATCATTATTGATCACAATAGCAGCTCCAGGTCTCATTGCGAACTGAGGTTGATGAAGTGGATGTAAATGCATCCTGCATTTCTAATAACTTTCCTGTTTGCTGTTGCTGTGGCCAAGTGAGTTACTTCTTAGCTTTTAATCTGGAATAGAAGGCTCTGTTCCTGGTGGCTTGTTGGACCTTCTTTGGGAATTGCGGTCGGGGCCTTAAGGATGTGTGTTTGAGCAGTTGGATTTGACTCCTTTAACTGGTAAGTTCCAGTAAAAGACTCAGCTGACTTCTGAGTAGACTTGAGAGTAGTTTCGTATTATTTAAGTTAAGGGTAGTTAGAACTGGTCCATAATTATTTCTGTTTTAGACTAAATTTATTCATTCACCTTGTAGAAAGGCTCAGGTTGTGCTGCGTTGTCAAGCTGCTGCTGACGACTGAATGGAAAACAGCTGGGCTGTGCTGAGTGGGCCTCTGCCTTCCCTGCTGTAGGTGTTGAAGTTGACTGCTTTGGGGGCTTATTTGCAGAATATTTCTATCTCCAGCACTAGCTAAATTTTGTGTAATTGCAGTTTGAAACTCATTTGCTCAGTTTTGCTTTCAGTTACTTCTTCTCCGAAGGACTTTGGCTGGTCTGGTTCACTCAGTGTGCTGAGGATTGGAGTAACTGATCCAGCCTGCTTGTGGTTTTGCAGTGCAGAGCTCAAACAGCAGCAGCTGCTTCAGAATAGATCAGTTTTCTAAACTGTTCATCAGATGAAAAAGTGCTGCTCATTGGCTCTCTTTATTGCTCTTTTGAAATTTTATGATAGCTTCTGGTTTGTGCCAAGTCAAAGAACATTAGTTGGTCACCAAGGGATAATGCTTCAAATACAGCACAAGTTTAAAGAAGAAAGTAGGGCAAGGATTTAATTAGATAGTGAATTACAGGTTTGCAGTCCAGAACTAGGTGGTACAAACACTGAGGCCACAGGTACAGGGCATGTTGGCAGAGCTTCCAGTGTCACTTTAAGCTCCCTCCTTCCCAAATTTGTGGCTGCTGGTTTGTAATGCTGTTTGCAGCAGAAGCAAATACAAACAGGCAGCTCTTGCGAGAAGCCAAGTAGGATCAATTTGTCTTTCCTGCACTTGCAGTAGGAAATCTTCCAAATCTCATAGTCGTGCACTTTTGAAGGTCCTCAGCTCTGATTTAATTCACCCGCTGCTGAGCTGTGGCTGTAAGCCACAAATTGCCATGTATGGTGGGTGACCCAGCATTTGGAGGAGCGTGTGCGTGTATGGGGAAGTCATAACCCGAGGGACAGGATGGGCAGGAGGTGCTATGGTGCTGTGTCTTGTAATGCATCATTGGAGTGCTGCAGCATTCCAGTCGGTGAACCTGAGCTCCATGCAGAGCTGCGTCTGGCTTGAAAATTGATTTCATGATAAAGATTGTTGGATTGATTTGTTACTTCAGAAGCTATGCGTGTTGAAATGTTAGATGCAAGAAATGCAAGTCAGTGGTTCAACAGTAGCAGTTCATCAGCTTTCAGTAAAGACTGTTCTGTAATTTCCTTTCACAGATCTTCTGGAGTTTTCAGAGGATGCATCTGGTGTGCCTGAAGGCAATAAAAAATCCACAAATAAACAAGGTGATAAATCCAAGGAAAACACCAGGAAGATTTTTAGTGGGCCAAAGCGGGTGAGTAATCTTACCAACAGTCCTTATTTTCATTAACTCTTCACTGTTAGTGTTTCTTCCTGTATATTAAACAGGGCTTTTGTACGGTTTATACTTGTGCTTGAGGTGATGTTGTCTTTTAATACTGCGTTTTAAGCTTAGAAAAGTAAAACCTTTAAGTTTTACCCATCCTTGGGTAAGTAAGTGAGGATTTCACTTCTCAGATGCAAGTGTGAAGTTGGGGGTTGTGCACTGCTAACTCGCAGCTTTATGGGTTCCCCCTAGGAGATGGATAAGGTAAAGCACCATTTGATCACGTGCACATTTGTTTAATTCTCTCAAGAAATATCTATCACATTATAGGGTTGAACCCAAAAGCTTGGAATTTGCCATTGGTGTAATCTTTCTAAGTATGAGTGCTACTCAAAGATGGAAATGTGAATTAGGAAGAAAGAAAAAAAAAAAAAAAAAGATTCTGTGTCCCCATATACCCCAGCTATGTAGCATTTGGTGTCAGTTGTTCACAGTTTCTTGTTGTGAACAGAACTTATGTGTTTCACTTAGTTCACTTAGTTTTGTTGTGCTGCCTGTTTCTGTAGGTCATTTTGAAGGTTTAGAACTGTGCATATAGCAAAAAATTTATGTAGCTGTTGGGTGAAAAACTACAGTGGTGGGATCTATGTAATTATGACCTGATTGTCCAGGACACCCATTTTAGTGCCTTTTAGTATGCTTTTTTGCATAATGTGTTCCCATGCCTGGAACAGGGAGTAGTCATCTCACTGTCAGTGCAATCCAGAACCATGGGAGAGAGGAGACTGGAGATGGAAGTGCTCTTGCATTTCAGATTTCCCTTTGATTTCCTTAAGGTTTGCAAATCCTGGCAATCGTATGTTGAAATATGAATGCTTCTGTATGCTGAGGAATGTGTTGAGTAGTCCAACAATTCAAAGACATTTTAAAGAAATTATTTTCCCTTGGAATCAGTTAGAAAAGAACAACAGTGGTTTGATAACATGCTAAAATTTCTCATGAAGCTGATTAATTACTTGTATCACTACAAGTATCAGTATTACTTGTACTGTAAAGGAGCTTCAGTGTTAGTTCTGATAAGTCAGGAAGGGTTGGTGGTTTTTTTTTTCCAGAACCGAAACAGTATTTCTTGAATTCTAGAGTTCCTCAGCTTCTGCTGATGTAACAGTAATTCTTACAAAAATCAGCTTTCTCTCAGTGGACGTGTTACAGCAGACTGTGAAACAGCAGTACAGAAAATGCAAATGTAACCAAACCTGTTTTGCTGTATTTTTTTAGCAGCGTAAAACGTCTGTGGGTGTTCTGGTAAATATGGATTTTTTTGTTAGTTTTAATATTAATATGCTTCATGTATTTTGATAACATCTGTTTTTCAGTTTTTATACTTGAAATACTTGAGGGTTCGTAGGAGAAATATTGAATGCACACATTGGAGTCATGTGGGGTGGAAACAAATCCAGCCATGTTGTACTCTATGGGGATAAGCAGATTCAACTAGGAAGTTCTCAGTTGAGAATGAACTTAATTCAAGTGGGAGATGTGAGAGTTAAGCAACCTTTTTGACCTGCAGTGATATAATAGGCATAGAAGCAGAAACTGCTGTAATTGCAATTTGGATTTTAAAGTTTAATGTTCTCTAATCATATGGCTGTTACGTGGAGTTAATAATAATAAAAAAAAAGCTTGTGGAGCTTCTGATGGTAATTAAAGACACTATAATTATCGTCCTAAATTACAGATATAAACTCTTAATCTCAATTCCTTTTTAATAGAATTTTCATTCTGGGAATGAAAAAAAACGGGCTAAAAGTACTAACCTGACTTTAACAGCCTCATCCTGATTACAAATACAGTAAAATAAAGTTATTGCATCCTCACATCATTTCTTTCTTTCTTGCTTGCTTGCTTTCTTTCTTCCTTACAGGAACTAGCAGATTAACTCTTAATTCTTTCCTGCTAGTCAGGGATGTTAGAGGTACTGCCCTCTGTGGCAGACTAAGTTGAAAACCAAACAACAGCTCTATTACTTGGGAAGCAGCAGGTGGTATTGTTCAGCTTCAGTAGATCCAGAGAGCTGAAGAGTTTTTCCAGTTTGTGACCAGCAGGGTTGTTGTTAACTTTCTTGTTTTTTGAAATTCAGCCATTCCATTCCAATGTTAAGGTCCAGTTCTTGAAAGTTTGAGTATGCAGGCAAGAAAAGCTAACAGACATTAATGACTTGTTTCTGACATCAAGAGCAAAGAATAGTGTTTCTAAAAACTGCCTTTAATGTAAGGAACCTCACTAAAATGATTGACCATTCATACATACAGTTATGAGCATTGGAGTTGAGGTAGTTTGTATATTACTTTAGGTACGTGAAGTCCTAACCTGACTCCTGCCTTTAAGTGGTTTAATTCTCTTTATCCCGAGCCTGACTGACGGGGAATATTATGTTCTGTAGCAATGTAATTATGTACTTAGAGTACATAAATACTGGCATTACTTGACTTGCAAATTATGGGTGGGAACCTTACATGAGTAATCTCTGCAAAAAGTTTCTTTGCTGTTTACAGTTTTAGTTCAGCTTGTTTAATAACTCATTCCCCAAGTAGAATCTTCAGGGAACTGAGCATGGCTGTAATATGCTCACCTATAGGTCCTGCCCTTCCTCTTCTGTGGATGAAGCTAATAATCAAGTATACACATGGTTTTTTGCTGCTGTGGTTCAGATCTACTCAACACTGAGGACTTGAAAATAGGGACTGAACAATTTTTTTCCCTGGGTATTACAGCATTGTGCTTTTTTTCAGCAAGGAATAAAACACGAATAACAAATGTATGCATTGGGACTGTGTAGAAAAAGGCATGGAAAAACCTCTGTATTGACACTGTCACAGTGTTTCCTTTATACTGCTCACTGGGAATACTGGACTATGGGATTCCTCTTGCAGAGCACTGCCTTTGTGTGTAACTGTGTGGCCTTGGTGGAAGTTCTTCCACCAGCACAGAATGCATTAGCCAGGAGGAGTTCATCTTGTTGTGCATTTCAGACAAAATGGGGAAGAAGAAAAAGACTAATGCAGTGAGTGGTTTAGAATGAAAAGGGGAAAAAAAAACACTGACAAGTAGTTGGTGAAGCTGACTTTGCTCTCCTTTTACCACACCTGCTCTCTCCTATCTCCTTGCTCTTTCAGTTTCATAAGGCAAGAAACTGAACTAAACTGGGGAACTGAACTGTATTTAAAAATAACTCACGGAAAGGAAACATTTAACACAAATCCTGGTCTGCTTCACTAGGAGACTGAACAATTGTATCTGCTCAGTTAAAGGAAAGCAAAGAAGAGGAATTAAGTTGTCTTTAACCTGGTTAAGTCAACATTGCAACTGAGAAATGCTCACTAAACGCAGCCGGCGTTAGGAGGATTACACGCATTGCTTTGATCAAGTGACATTAATAGAGTTAGACATGACAGTAGTGTTGAATACATGAATGAAATCACTGCTGAATGCAGACATGGCTTAGCCCAAAGACTGCTTCTGAACTGTGAGGCCAAGATAACGATTTGCTTCAGTCATAATCCTCCAGCCATTGGTTTTCCAGCCTTATGTAGTTTTTACGAGCAACATCTAGGTTTTGTGTTCAGCTGGGTGCAGAAATGTGTGAGCTTTCAGAGTGTATTTTGGGTAGATTGGTTGGAAGGTTGTGTAGGTCACTGCTGTAGGAAGAGCACGAATTTCCAGGTAGATTGACTATCGGACTTCCGCTGATTCAGAACTCAATTTTTTCCTCTTGCATAACTTCAGTGTGATCCGCAAATAGCACGTAGCTCGTTGGTTCACTGCATCTTGCCTGTCCTGTGAGGGGTTTTTTTGCCTGCAAGTAGGTTGTTTTTATGGAGTTGCCGTTTTCCTGTTAAAAATTTTAGGCACCCTGAGAAAGTGTCAATCCTCGAAAATAAAGGTGATGTGTGGTCCTGTTGTTTCTAGTAGGGATTTGTGGTAATGCAAGCTAAGGGGCACCACCTAACAGATTTTATGGGGTGATCTGAGCCTTTTCCACTGGTACTATGTACTGACTGGAAGCTGAATACCAGCTAGAAAGAAGTGCTGTTTCTGGGTTTACTTGCAGCCCGAGATGAAGTGTTTTGAAATTGAAGAAGTAAGAATCCGTGCATGGCTCTGGTTGGCAGCACAGTCCCCTGTGAGCGTGGCGGTGACGTGCGGCAGGGGATGGGCCGGGCTCTGCGCTCAGCTGTAGTTTTCCACTCGGCTCGTGTTGCACTCTGCTGTGGATATTTATTGAAGATACCCTCCAAGGAATATTTATGTTTGCTTCCTAGCAAGTGAATCTGCATTTCCCCTAATCAAACTGGAAATTTTAAAAGTGTTTTCTGGATTTGGTTTTAATATGAGCGAAGATAAGTGCATAATCTTGATTAGTTTTGGTTAATTTTTTTTCCATAGAAAAGTAAATAGTCTTTCAAAGTTATGCTCTCTCCGCCACACCCTTTCCCTAAGCCTAACCATGTGGCTCTTTTAGAGAGAGCTGCTTACATTCAGTTTGCATAACCACTGGGAGAAGGGCACGGTGCTCAAAGGACGAGCAGTTATAACAAGACTTTCATTTTGGTGATTTCAAACAGCTCGCACTAAATGTATTGAACTGTTTGGGGTTTTTTTGCATCATAAATCGGGAAATCAAAATACCTTTTTTTAATAGGGCGGATGATTAGCTGACATCTGCAGTTCTGACTCTGAGGAGTTGAGCTGACAGTCCACATAGTCTGTAAAACACCCGGCTGCTGTCAGCACGGCGTGAGGTGGCTGGCTGCTCCATCAGCAGTTGGATGCACAGCAGCAGTCGGCCCTGACAGCCTGTGACAGCGAGCTGCTGCTTCTGCTGTGCATTCCTTCCATCTGCTGGCTGCTGCTTCTGGCCTGTGCTCTGCCCAGTGCTGAGCTCAAAGCGCGTTTGGTTCCTGTGATTTTTGTCCAACAACTGTTAGTGGCAATGATGAATGACTGGTGAGCTGTTCTGAGTGCTAATCAACGAGAAACGGTTTGTGTGCTTTGAGCAACTCTTATATTGCTGAATGAAAAATGGATTTAGAAAAATAGATTTAAAATCTGCTTATTAAACAATGGTTTGTTAAAACCAGTCTCATACTGATATGGTTATTTTACTTTTTTTTTTGTAGCTGGTAAACAGGATTCTAATCAAGGCTCTCAGGTTAGATTAGTCACCTAATTTGAAGAGTGAAGCAGCCCTGTAATTCAGCTGTATTGAGCTGGGGCATAACACCTTAGAGCTATCAGCAAAAGCAGATGTAGGAGTCGGTCTGTCACCTTGCAGATAGTCATTTGACTCTGCTCAAAATTGTTTCCTTCCCACTCCTTCATCTTAAGCGATGGCAGAGATGGGTGTGCCCTAGCAGATGCTGACTGAGATGCTGCCCTGCTTCTTGGGCTGCCCTCTGCATGCTGTTTGCCACCACAGCAGCGACGCTGTCCTAAGCACGTCCCTTCTCCCATGTGGTGCTGGGAAAGGTGTCACTGGCTGAGATGTAGCTTTGGTTCTGAGGGAGGCAGGGATGCAAAGTGCAGTGTGCAGATAACAGGCTAAGTCCTCGTACACGGAAGAGGAAGAAACAAATGCTAAGTGTGGAAATGCTTTACGTGCTCAGGAATAGAAAGTTGAGTGGAAAATGTTCAGTGTCACAGTGGAAGGCCTTGTTTTATCCTTCCAGTTCCTGCTGTTATTAACTCTTCCTAATCAAGAAACAAAGATCCATTAAGGTGTTTTGAAATGAGATTCTCTTACCTTTTTACAGTATTCCCCACCCCCATCCATTAGTTGTGTAGTTCCCTGTAATTAACTCAGTGTTCCAGTAATCAGGCAGCACAGGATAACTGTAGGATACTGTAGAGAATTCTGAAAAGCCAAAACACTGGAAGAGAGCAAAATACTTTCATTTGCCAGTGGAAGCTTAACTTACATGCAGTTAAGTATGCAAAACTGTTTTCACAGCTCCCATGTGCTGTATGAGCACAGCCTGTTCACTCAGCTCTGGTGACTGTGCTTGCATTAGGTGACATGAGATGCAGTGCAACATGAGCAAGTACAGAGAGTGAAACAGTTGGTGTTGAGGGCCTGGGTGCGTATATATAGCAATAATGTGGATAGGAATTCTGTCTGGCTGTTTTTCTGCTGTCTTGATGTGAACTGATAGGTTTCCAGGTATTGTGACAATGTGTCTGAACTGTTGTACCCTCTCCCTTTTAATTAGAATTAGTGTATGTTTCAGGTCACGTGAGTAACAATAGCCATGTGGCTTCTGCTTCAGAGCTGACCAGCTTTGCTTACGCTTTGTGTAGGTAGCATAGAGAGCACCATTATTTCTGTTAAAGAATTAATCTCAGGTTGACCAAACTATCCTGTTTCTTCAGGTTAAATTTTCATGTTCTATTTGGATGTCGTCTGTCTTGCAGTGCTTTATAGGCCTCCTTTGGAGCTTGAGGAAGACTTTCCTTTTGCAGTTCTTCAGAAGTCTGGAGCAAAGAAAGCTTCAGTGACTTTGGTCTCCGCTGCTGGGAGACTTCAGCCTTGTCTGACTATGGCCAGCCTGTAGTTGCTAAGCCATGTGCATGCATAGTGTTTTTTTATGCTCTGCCTGTCTCTGAGGAGAACAGTAAAGATGCCTATAGAGAAGATGGAGAAAGGGGAGAAAACACAGATTGCCTGAAGTAGACTGATGTCTGCCTCTTGGACTTGCACCTTGGGATATTTTTCCCCCCACCCTTCCACCTCCATTTCTTTCATCCTCTTCAGAACCACAAACTGCATGTTCAGTCCAAGTACTTGTTCTTTGACGTTGTATTCCTAAGGCATATTTATACAGGATCGTTTAGTCCATTTCTGTAATGAACTGCAGTCAGCAGTTCTAATGCCTGACTGCATAGCCAGTGAGTCTGTAGAAACTTTCCAATGAGTGGCATTCATTTCAAGTGGGTTTGCTTCCTTCAAGTGCAATGGATCACCTTTCCAAATATGATTAGCACATAACACCAAATCAGTTAGCAAATATCTGTTTTTGTGTAGAGACATTCTCTGAGAAAATATTAAAGGAGATCTTTTGCACTGCAGTGTAGTTTCTATGAGTGTTATTGGAACTCCTGTCTGTTTAACAGAGTAAAACAATTGGATATAGCAATACTCGTGGCATCGGTGATTTGGGGTTATGTAAAAGAGCACTGTCTAGATGCTGAAGATGTTTTTACTGCCTGACTCAAAATAGTTCTTATATGAAGAAATGCAAAGATAAATGTCAGCTTTGAAAGAATGATTGAAAATGATGGGGTTCTGTCATGACACTGGATTTTACTAAGATGTGTCTACAGAGCTATTAAAAATAACTTTAATTTCCCATTCACATGGTGAAAACCAGCAGCTGTTCTATGCCTGCAAACAGAAGAGCATGCTTCCCTTCCTGGAAGGATGCAATAAAAGCTGAAGATCCAGATTCCAGACGCATAAGTATTTCTGTAGGTAGTGTTAAACCTAGTTTTGCTTGTTGCTTTGAGTGGTCTAGCAGCTCATGATGAAGTGTTCCAGCACCCAGAGGTGATCTGTTGGCACTCATCTGCTGCTGTGATTGGGGGGATGCATTTTGAACACTGAATAATACAACTTTGGTTCTGATATGCTTCTGATTTTTAACTGCTCTTTGAAACTTCTGTCCTATCAGAAGTTCAGAGAAACTTCTCTGTTTTATGATCCTGTGCTGAACTGATATCCCATCTTCTTGTTTCAAAGTGTAATCTCTATTTCTTTGCTCCAAACACGCGTTCATTGCTTTCCCTTACAGCAGAAACAGTCAGTTATGAATAGCTTTGTTGCATAATGTATTTGTTACATTTTTTTCCTTCTCAAAGACAGACAGAGAAGTGCTCTTAAAGATTATAAATCCTTAGTAAAAAATACTAAAATATTTCAATTTATTTTGAGGTTTTTAAAATTTATTTGTAGTTTTGACAGGTATCTGCTAGTCAGTCTTAATGAATACCCTTCAAATATAGATAATGCATTTTTCAGGATATCTATTAAAAATGTGGGTGTTTTTTTTGTTGTTGTTGTTGTTCTTTTTTATTCCCTTTGACTTCTACCTTGGAAAGTGTTCTGCCTGCAAATAGCTGCTGTCTGTCTTGTTTTGCTAGTATTTTCAGCATGACTCATGTTCCTGGCTCTTACTTTCTGCTATTCTTACATCTGTGAACGGCAGGCAGTGCTGCATCAGTACATATGGTGTGCCAGCTCTTGCTTTGAAGCTTGCAGAGAGGAGAGGTTAAAGCCTGACCTACGGTTTATGTTGTTGGAGATGGTTGTGTAGTGCTGCCACCCCTTGCACTCCTTCTGTACAAATAAATAGCAATATTAAAAGAAATCCCTAGTGTTAGGTGTGGTTCTGTGTTCCAGCTCACCCCTCAGTGACACGTGAGGTGTCCCACTATAGAATACTCTTTGCACCTTCACTGGGATATTTGCATTCTTTCAGATATCTGCTTCTGTGCAAATCACTTTAGGGCTCTACATGGGAGAGAAGGAAACTCTGTTCAACAGCAGAAGCACTTACAGCTGATTAATATTATGGAGCTTATTTGCCTTAAGAACACAATTCAAAGGAGCAGTGTAATTCCAGTCTCATCTCTTTTTAAGTTAGTCCTTAAGTTAGGAAATTGTGGGAAAACCTTCTGTTATTTCTATGTGTGCTCTTTGTGGCTGTGTGTGACTGCTGTAAGGCTTGTTTAGAAGAGCTGCTTCAGAAAAAGGGATTAAACCGTTGTAAACTTGCAGCAGTTTGATAGAGGAGCATGGCTTTAAAAAATTAAAAATAAATACAAATTCAACTAAGGTAAGTTTCTTACAACTTATCAAAGCACACTTTGCACTTCTTGTAAAGAACAGAAGGATGTAGTGCAACAGATTTTGTAACTCAGGAGTTTCTACGCTGCTGTCAAGTTTGCTTTCCAAAGCCTTACCGTATTTCATAGGATTGTGAAATCCATGCAGATGGTTCTGCTAGGTTTGCTGCACATAGTTTCTCTTTGGGCTATATTTGAGCAATCATTTATTTTAAATAGCTGATGCACTGTATTTTGGCAGAAAAGATTTTTTGATACCCACAGTTTTAAAATATTTTTCAACACTTCAAATGTATAGGTGCAGGGTGAGGTGTTAAGCTATTTAAGAACGTAAGCAATATATGGCATGTTGAGAAATAGTAAAAATTGAAATGACATATTAGTCTGAAATGTTTTCATGCAATTAGAATGGTAAACTCTTATGCTAGAGTACAGTTCTCTTAGCTTCCTTCAGAGAACTGGATTGTGTTTCCCTCCAGAATCAAGGAAATTATGTTCTGATTCAGCTTTGATTTGCCTTGGCACATCTCTGGGCAAGAAAAATAAGCTTAGTGTATTAATGTGGATTAAGGCATTTCATTGCAGTATTTTCTATTTCTCCAAGCATCAGAATCTGCATAAATTCATATTTTGATCCCAAATTGTTCATGTCTTCTGCTGTCGTGCTGTTGGCTAACAGTTTTTTGCCTGTAGCTGTTTTTGTCTATAGGAATGTTGCAGATCTTTTGTGTTTTAATAAATCTTAAAAGAATGGATTAAAAAAAAAAAGAAAAAGAAAAAGGAAGAATTCTTGATATACTTGGGTGTAGTGTCTTTTGCCATTTACGTGGATCTACATATCTTTAGACCTGTAAGATACTTCAAAGCCTTTGAGGTTTTCTGATATGTACAATATAGAGAATTTAAATGAAAACTTGTGCTGCCAGGAAGTCAGAAGGGAAAGAGTGAAGCTCATTTTACTTCCAGCTTTGTTGCCTCTTTTCTTGGTACAGCCGGTTTTGAAATATAAAATAACTATTGGTGAATTTGCATTTTAAAAAGAAACAAAAACCAACAACTTGATTTTTGTCTTGTAGTCTCCCACAAAAGCTGTATATAATGCTAGACACTGGAACCAGCCGGAATCAGAGGTCCTGCCAGCACCACCGGTTTTGAAAACTCCCAGTGTCCCAGTAAGTAGACTGCTATGAGTGTATCTTCTAAGTTTCAGTGCTATCTTTTGAAACCGACAGCAGGTACTGATGTTTGGTTATGTCACAGTCATTCAGAATGAAGTCTGCTTTGTGAGACGAGCCACCGATTTGGCAGGAAGGAGGTTGTCAGTGGAAATAATCTAGAATGAGATCTTCCATATCATTTCAGTTTGTGGATAGCTGTGTTCCCCGGTGTGCAGAAATTAAGCTTTCTAACAGTGGACTCAATTTTATCTTCTGTGAACCTTGAGAATTAAGCTGCTAATATCCATAAAAATCAGTAATTTGTCGGTCAAGAAGGAAAACCTCATAAAGATATTTCCATTACTACTTCTTTCTAAGAACAGGGTATTGTCAATTGGTGACATGAGTCCACAGGCAAGGTGAAACAAACAGTTTTCTTTATGTCTAGTAGGACTAATGTTATAGAAGGATGTATGCAATAAGTTAATAAGAGGTGAAAACAATTCTTAAAGATATTTGTTCAAAAGCTAGCATTTGATTAGAGCTTTAAGGTAATAGGTAAGGTCTAAATACGTTTTGGAATGTATTTAGACTGTGAGAATCCAGCATCTTGTGCTTGTATGTGTGTAAAAGGTGTTACGGATCATGCTGGATGGCATTGTACTTTGTCAATAAACTTTATTTCATTTGGTGTGAACTTATTTCATATCTGAGAACAGAAAATCGAAGTGAGGTTATTCTAGCACTGATATGTCTTCAGTTTTTGTGTTTTTTTTATTCCACCCTTGTTCGTGTCTTCTGTGCTGATGACAGCTCTTTGATTTACATTTCTCTTGTTTGTCCTCACCTTATTCAAAATGGCCTTCCTTTGCTGTTAACCATGCCGCCTGAAAAGCACAGATGACTGGATTGAAATAACTAATTGCACTAGAGGAGAGCAGATTTTTCACGCTGAGCTTTTCCTTTAAACAGATGATTAGAAGTTCTTAAACCCTTTTCTCGATTTCAAGTGTGTGGGTTTGAACTGAAGCTTTTATTGCTTGCTTAATCTTTCTATCCGTACTGTTTTGCATGAAAGACTCTGATAGCCAGCTGCAAGGCAGGTTTTCTCTGAGTCTTCTCAGGTAGTCTTGGAGCATAGCCTCTTCAGGTTAGGAGAATGTTGGCATCATCCATATTCAAACAGGCCATTTTGTCTTCTGTCAGGCTTCCACTTTGGAACCATCCGTGTATTAATTCAGTGGCATGGCAGAGGTCTGATTAAAGCAACTTGCTAGCAGAAGCTGTAGGTGCTTCTGATGTTATAAAGAGTATGTGAAATTACTTCAGTCATGTTTTTTAACCTTGATTTGTGTGTATGATCAAGGGGTAAGAGTAGTAAGAAATAAGCCTTATTCCAAATGTTCAGCAGTAATTGCTGAGCAGGTGATCCTGCAGATACAGACGAATTTGTTTTAAATTTACGAGAAGATAACATGCAAACTACTTATGTCAAGTATTCTTTCTTATGGCTTCTAAGCTCCCTTGGAATCCCTTTTGAAGGGGAGGTTGTTAACCAAGACTTGGATGAAACTGTTCTGCTTCAGCAGATCTCCTGTTCTCCAAAGCTGATTAAGATCACAGTCCATTAAATGCTTTCCAGGATGGCTTATTATCCTTTTGCCTTCAGAACCTAAGTGAGCGAACACTGAAGTGCTGCACACTGGCAGAGGCAGTGTGTAACAAACGGTGTGTTTCGTCTTGTGTTTTAATTTTGACTGTTGGTACACAAGAAGAAAGCTTTTCTTTCTAATATCCCCTGCAGCATGTAACAGCTAATGCATATTTTCTGTCTGCATCAAGTTCTTTACTACCTATTTGCTTATTCCAAATAGGTTTTGCTGTAGTTCTTGCTGTAGTATGTTGTTCCTGGAAAATATTAGTAACAGAAGTATGCACAGGGCCAGTGTGTGGAGAATACCTTATTGGAGCATACCCTGTCAGTTTTAGGCTTTTATGCTTCTTTAACAGTATGTTTTTATAGTACTACAAAAATCATACTGGTAGTCTCCTACCTGGAGACATTCTGCAGTGTGTTAGGTTGGTGAGGTACTCCCTGAGCACAGCAGTGCGGAGGCCTCCAGTAGATGGGAATGAAAGCAGTAGAGACAAAGTTTTTCAGCTCCAGCTGTGCTGAAGCAGTGATTACTCGGTGCTGTGACTGAATCCAGACCAGTGTTCTTACTGATGGTTCAGTATTTATACCAGCTGTACTGTCAGTCCTGGAAGCTCCAGTGAAAGGGGGGTAAAATACGTATAAGTATCAATAAATACTTGTTTTTAAACTCTTGATTGTTTTACTTACCCTAAAGCTTGAAGAACTTTGGTTGTAAGTTCTTTGGTTGGTAAGGGATTTTTTTTTTTCAGTTTCAGAATTCACTGGAGCGTTCCTGACTACTTAAAGATGTTTTTAATACTTAAAAATGCATGTAATTTCTGTTTTTATTGATTTTTTTTTTTTTTTTTAAGAGTAGGTACATTATCACACAGTTTAGGTACATCTTGGTAGCGTAAGGGAAGGACTAAATTGTCCCAAAATGTGAGTTTGACAATTGCACACCTGTACTGTTTCCTGATGTATGCAGTGTATGTTTACATGCTCAAAACATCTGCCCATTTTAGCACTTTCTTATTAATAGGTAAGGCTATCTTCAAAGGAGGCAATTCATAAAGATGATGGAGTTTTTAAGGCTCCTGCACCACCTCCCAAAGTGATTAAAACTGTGACAATACCTACTCAGCCCTATCAAGAGATAGTAACTGCATTGAAATGTAGGAAAGAAGACAAAGAAGTAAGTATTCTTGACACATTTTTAAAGTAAAGAATTATTGCTAATTCTGAGTACTGAAGGAACAGTATCAAAAAGAGATTTGGCTTTCCTCTTAAAGGTAATATTTTCTTATATGGTTGAATGGCCTTTGTTGACTACTTAATGTTTCCTTGCACTCAAAACTGAATAGATTTTAAACTGTACTTGCTAAGTTATAATGAATTCCAAGAGCTTAAGAACTTACCTAGGTCAAAATATTTGTCTCTTCCAGTTATACACTGTTGTTCAGCATGTAAAGCACTTCAATGATGTAGTGGAATTTGGTGAAAACCAAGAATTCACAGATGATATTGAGTACTTGCTAAGTGGATTGAAGAGCAATCAGCCCCTAAACACACGTTGCCTTAGGTAAGATACCTTAATGTCAAACATCAAGCTGGTATTTAAAAGAGCAGTTGAATTAAATAAATACCCTTTAGAGAAGTGGCCAAACTTTAAATTTTGTTTGGTAGTTACTCAGTGCTTCTTTTGTAAAGAATAACACTTGGAAATAGTCTTGAAGATAAGTTGTGAGTAATCAGCAGCAGTACAAAGGAAGAAGATGAAGAAAGAAATTGCAAAGTAAAGTCTTCAAAACTTGTTTGCCTTACTGTAAATTAAAGAAATCTTTCTTCACTGTGATTTTAAATGCGATGTCTATTGGGTTTCTCTTATTTTTTTTAAAGCAAAAGAAGTTAATTCTAAAATGAAATCCGTATGACAGTTATATTGTGGTGTCTAGAATAATTTGATAAGGTGATACTGCTAAATTTCCACTGGAAGTGTTGTGGCCACAGTGCTTATTGAGAACTTTCCTAAGCTGTTTTTGAGCCCTGATGCTGCTTTTAATGTTCAATTCACGTTTTATTGCTAAGTTAGTATCAAGGAAGTTGCAGTCATGCTTTGACAAAGTTTATTCACAACAATACTGGTTTCTATAGGCTGAACATAAAATTAATTGGAATGATGTTCTGTAGCCACATAATAGTTTATCTCATCTTCATATTTCTAAAATTTCCTGTTTACTACGACTGAAATGCTAGAGAAAGGAACAACGTGATTCCACAGACGCAAGTGATAAGGATGCTTGGAGACCTGTCTGCGATGAGAAAGATCTTTTACGCTTGCAGGAGAGCTATTACAGAAATAATTTATTCTTCTTGAGCCCTGAAAACAGTAGTGGATGTTGATTTAGCATAAGCTCAAGTAATCTGCTTTCCTGTTTCTATGTACATCATAGAGAAAATACATGAGTACCTCTGTGGTGGTTCAGGACTGTCTTTCACATCAAGTGCACCTGCTTGTGTTGCGAGCATCCTGAGGCTTTCAAATGACTTCTGACTTCCCACGTTTTTGTCAAGGAGTGCAACTTACATAAATACCATAAATGTTTTTCTTTCAGTTAATAAATTAGAAGGAAGTCATTTTTCCAAAGGAGAACTGTGTAGCTCTAATTGATGCCATTGTGATGGGAGAAAGGCTACTTTTTCTCAGAACACCATACTGTATGAATCTTACGGTGTTTCCTTACTAGTCATAGAAGAGTTGATGGCAGTATTGCTCCCACGTTACTCCACACTGAAAAGCAGTGTATTTTTAAATAGTCTCTACGTAGGGCTGTGCTGGGAATGACAAAGCAACTTTCTAACAAAAATATGAGAGAAACTTCCATCTTGTAGAACAGAACTGTTATGCTTTTTGATTAGACTAATATATTAGCACTGTAGTGTTTCCATCATCTCTGAATGTAGCAATAAATATGGAATAATTGTGTTTGGTTGGTTGGTTTTTAGCTTTTGTAGAAGAAGCATTGGACATGGGCAGTTCTAATCAGTCAGTTAAACAGATAGCTATTAGATAGTGTGGAAACTCATGTTTATAACTCTGATTATTCCTTGATCCACAGTGAGTTCTCCTGTACCTCTAACTCAGTTTTATGCTTAGTCTATGAACACTTTTATTTTCAATTTAATTATTTCAAATTTTGTTTGAAAGAAGCAAGTTCAGGCTGCACTTTCAAATTGGTTTCTAGCTGACCTTAAAATAAGTAAACAGATACAGTATGGTGCTGGTAAACAACTGTTGAATAGATGTTGCTCTGCTCTCCAGTGCCAAAGTTGGCTTAAACAAGTTCTAGAATTTAGACCACAGCTTCTTAAGCTGTGTTTCTTAGACTTGTTTCACTACAGTTCTTGTAAATGTGGAGATTTTAGCTCTAATCCAGAATTAATTTTCTCTAGTGTAATCAGCTTGGCGACCAAGTGCGCCATGCCCAGCTTCCGGATGCATCTGAGAGCACATGGGATGGTAGCCATGGTTTTCAAAACACTGGATGATTCCCAGCACCATCAGGTATGTATCCATTGTGCGTTTTTATTACAGTTTGGCCATAGCTGTGTATTTCTTATAAATTTTGTGTACACCTTATTTGCAGTCAAGCATCATGTATAGATGTATCCCAAAACAAAAGAACACCACCTTTTAAAAACTTATTTTATCATATTTTTTTTTTTTAATTGAGAAAAAGATCTGAGGGAGAACTATGTATTTCATTCAAATGAAAGACTTAACATTTTTAAATAATCCTTTGTTTTTGTTTAAAGATGTCTTCAGTGCTACACCTGTAGCTAATATGAATTGCTTCCCTTGCTGTGGCTGTGGTGGGAAATTTGGCACATCTGGTGCTTGTCTTCTGGAGCAGTGCTATAGTTGCATTCATGAGATGTCTTGAGTATGTGCAGCGTTCTGTGATAAAACAGGAAAAGTGACCTGAGGGTTGAAAACTGAAGCAGTTTGGCTTTTCCTTACCAGTTTCATAAGCTCAATTCAGCTTGTAACTTGTGGGTAGCAGTACTTTTTTGCCAGTGATCGACAACTGTGGAGTTTCCCACCAAGTATTGCTATGAAAATGTAATGTGGGTGAAGTTACTAGAAGCAGATAGTAGATATATGTATACCCAGTCTGCTTTATTGGTTTTCTAATCTAAGCTATCACAGAGTGACAGGTGTTGCAGTAGAAAACTTTGTAGGAATAAACGTTTAAGAGCTTGTACTTGTTATTTTACAGTGAGGTGAGGGGAGGGTAGAAAAAGGGAGTGTGAGGTGAAGAGAGGAGCTGTGGAGCTCTAGGTAGCTTATTTTAGAATAATAATTTATTTTCCCTCTTCCTGGCAAATTAGTAATGGCTAACTGTAAGACACACGAACCAGATTCAACGTGTTCAGTGTTCTGTCAGTTGTTGAAATAGTGCTGAGTGATACTAGCAATAAATATAGTCACACTACTTAAGATGGGTACCACCACTGAGTTGCAGGAGATCTGCAGAGGGCAGCTACAGTTACTTGGAAAATGTACAGGCTCGCTCAGTGTATTTTAGGCTGTCACTTAACAGTTCCCATTATTCCTTCATTTTCAAAAGAACTAGCACATGCAGTTCAAAAGGAAATTGCCTGCTATTATTAGGCTGCAGTAGCAAAAAGCATTGATTCTATTCACTCTTTTCAGCTTATCTTCTGATGCTCTCTTCTGTCTGGGGAAAAAAATGGAAGTCAACGTAATAACGTACTTAGCTTTTTAACGTGTGTTTCTTGGTATATGTTATACGCCAGTACAGAATCACTAATTTATCAAACTGATAATAAATTCTAAAAATATATGCTCTAAATGCTGTCAGTGTATGTTTCAGCAATGGCTTTTTTTGTATAACCTTGCTGTCTTTTTAAACTACCCATTCATTCACTCATTGTTTCACTACAATTGTAACTTCTGTAAAATCCAAAGAAATTTCTCCACTGAATCGTAGTGCAAGTAAACTCAATAACAAATTGTGTTACACTGAACTTAGGTGGCTGATGTTTTAACATGAATAGGGACCTCAGGGGAAAAGAGCACAATTAATTTGTTGATATCTTTGGCATATAGTATTTTGGATGTGAGAGAGTACTGTCATGATGATACAGTTTGGGTGTATCCTGCATTCACTTGTACTGTACAGTGGAAAAGACTGATAAAGCAGATGACTTGCCCTAAGAATATAAAATAGTAGATGCAGAGCAATTTTTCAGTAAAGAAAGCAACATAGCTTGTTATCTTCTTGAGCTGTGCCCCCAGAATATTTGTATGATGAGGACTTGTTGGATGTAGTTTGCTTATACATTTCATTTCTCTTCTAAGCTGCAATTTGATTTTTTTTTTTTTTTTTTTTTTTTTTTTTTTAGGTTGACTTTTCTCTTTGGCTGTGTTTTAAAGACTATGCAGTATTGTTCATTTTTCAAGTAAAATCTGTATTTTCATTACAGTTGTCAGTAGTTAAGCACAGAAATGTGATTTTGTAATGTCTTGAGCATGTGAATAAAAATAAAATTTTAAAAAGGGTGCATTGAATGAAGCACTGAACCCCAGAAAATAACTATCTGTTCCTGTAAGTTGGGATATAAATAGAATGAGCAAGGGAAGACAAGGATGAGAGTGGGTGTAGTTGGCCTGCAGTTTCTGGAGTAAATGTTCAACTGGGTTGTTTTCCTGAATACTGTAGAAGAATGGATAGCAATAATAATCTGCCTTAAATTCAGTGTAGAACAAATGCTTTACTCTTTTCTTCCCTCCACAACCTTCATTTGGAAGCAGGATGTGTTATAAGTGTTGTCAGGAATAAAACAGGAAAAAAACAAAATCGAACAAAACAGGGCACAGGCTTACTGTTGCAATACATAAGAAGGTTGGTTTTGTTTTGTTGTTGTTTTTTTTAGTGCTTTTGATTATGTATTTTAGGATCAAAAATGTCTTGTACAGATGTTTTTCCTCCCCCATTCTCAAGTTAGAATTCTCTGTATGGTAGTGCATGAGGTTGTCTGAAACCTATGTAAATAACTGTCTTGGACACTTACTAATTAGAGCAAAATTGTTTGAATTCAAAAGTCACTGTTATTTAAGGTTAAACCAACCTGTCTGTAAGAAATCTGACTTTCAGTAAACTGTATCAGTAACACAACACACAGCTGAAGCAGATCTGTTCTGCAGTAAAGCACCATGACTATCTGAAGTCCTTATTTTGCAACTTGATCATTTTCCTCTTGCAGTTGAGCGTTTGGGAGTTTGTTGGCCCGGTTGTCTTTAGGTTTTCCTTGTTGCAGGAGTCTAGTTCTTGTTACACATACCTACTCTGCTTCTTTTTGCAATCTGGCAGTCCTCCTGTGGCCTGAAACCTTCCATATAATATCCTAACCCCCACCTTGATTCCTTTTTAATCTGAGCATGTTAAAACCTGGGTTGGAAAGTCTGAAGGGAAGTGATGCCAGGTGCTTGCATGGAGGAAAAGCCATTACTTGCTGTGTAATAGAAAGTCAGCTGGATTGCAAAGAAGGAAGCCTGAGAGAAATGAGAGTTTGGTGCAGTCTTACAGAATTAGTCTGATTGCCCTGATCAGGCTTGTAAGTATCTGTAAAGCAGAGCATTCTAAGTAGTGGTCCAGAAGCAGTCTCTGGCTTTTTGAAACGCCCAAGCGTTTGTAGTCCATACCATAAATTCTGCAGTTTTTCTCAACTACTACATAAATTTCGCTTGTCAGAAACTAAATGTCCTCTGGGGGGTTTGAGCAGCTGAGTAATGCTGTTCACTGGAAGCTGGTTCTGTCTGTTCTGAGAACTACCATTCTGAAGGAACAAAAAGTGCAGTCATCTTCCAGTAACCTGAAATTTCTTATAGTTTAAAACCAAATAGAATTTCTGTAATTTAAATGATAAAATTGCAAGCTTATTGGAGAAAATAAATAGAAATTAAGGTAATATCTATCTAGGCAAGCTGTGTGTGCTGCTTCCTGCCTTACGTGGTCCAGCTGACAAAGCTGGAATAGAAATATTGAAAGCTAAGCTTCATTTCTTAAAAACAATCCTGTGCCTTGAGGTTGTACTGTGAAAGAAGATGTAGATTTAAGAACTCGTGCTCCCTTCAGTATTCCAGATGCATTTTATTCCCCTCTGCCCTCAAGGGTTTCCCTGTCACAGCCAACAAGGCACTTTACCATACTTTTTGATAGACTGTCAGCTGCCTAATCCTGCTTTGGAGGTGCTGGTACTGCCTGGTATGACCAGGTATGATTATTGCTTGCTTCTAAACTAGAGGCAGCTAATGATTGCTTTGATGGTTGGCTGAACTGTTAACAAAATGTTAATCTGTTATGATCCAGAAATTCAGCTCTTTCCTGTTGAGCCTTACAACATGTACTTCCCAGAGTTTAGTTTTGTGATGTGAATTTAACTTTTCTGCGTTTAAAATTTACTATTCGTGGAAAAAAAAAAAAAGTCAAAAAAATTGTTAAAAACAATCCATGCAGCATACTGACTCTTCTTTCCCACTTGAATTCAATCAGTTACTCCAAAGAAAACAGACCCCCCCCACCCCCCCCTCAGATGTCTAAAAAGGTTTAAGGAAGTACCGTGCCCAGCACAGCTCGATTCTCCATGTACGTTTTTACTCTTTCTTGCTGCTTGGAGCTCATCTGGATAGATGGCTCTCTTGGCACCAGTACTGTACTTGCCAGCCCTAGCGACAGATAGCTTTGGTCTGATCTCTTTGCTCTTACTGTCATTCGTCTTTTCCTGACAGCCCCCTTCTGCCTTTGCTTTTCTGGATCTTTGTGAGGATGAGTTACAACTCCTTGAAGAAGGTTTAGGTATTCTTTAGCCAATAAGAGGTCCCTATAGGCCGTTTCTGTTAATTCTTTGTAAGATAGGGATGGCGGAGCTAATAGCATTTTCTAGTTGAAAAACTGATGTGGGAGGAAGGACTCATTTGGTTTCTACTCCCTCTGCTTCTAAAAAGCAGAATTCCCACGGAAAGTGTGCAGGAAAGGTTTGGATGAACTGTTGACTGATAGACCTGCTTGGCAGAAATGAAGTGTATGTCACCAGGTGCTTTTTTGTCTTCCTTTCCCCTACTTATGATCTTTCTCATGCTTTCTGTCACTAGCTGAATTTACCTAACTTGAATTTGCACCAACGTTGGCACATACCATGGTCTTTTTACTTTGTTCCTCTGCCATCTGTCTCTTCCATAATTCTCTGTTACCGGAGTTACCATTATTCATTTGCAGCATGGAATCTCTCAAAAGCAGAAGAACCTGCTTCTCAACCTGAGCTTTATGAATATGTTGAATTATTTGTCTCTTTCCTGTGAGTTAGAAAAACTAACTGCAGTGAATCAATTTATGTAACAGAACAAATACTCATGCAAGTGCTAGTGGAGATGGGGACATGTCGGGTGTTTTCTGTTGTGTAGATAGGTGAATGGTGATGGCATGGCAGCAGAGGTGGAACCATTCCACTAATGTTCTGCTACACGTTGTTGCTGTGTGACAGATGGCTGCAGAGGGGCAGTCTGATGGAATGGTGTCTGATGGGGAAGTGTGCATGATGCAAAGGTTTGTCACTGAATTCCTCCAAATGGAAAAAAAATGGCATCCATTGACATTCATCAGCACTTCCTGAATGTTTATGGAAACCAATAAGTCTCTGCAAGTGAGGCAGTGGGTGCTTATTTTAGCAGTAGCAGCAGTGGCTCACCTCCACTGGAACAGATTTTTACAAGCACAGCATGCAGCTCTTGTTCAGTGCTGGCAAGAATTCATAACTGGTGGTGGCTGTGTTGACCTCAGTGTAAGTAGTGTTGGTGTGCTCTTTGTATCTGTTGTAGTCTCTATGGAAATAAATAGGTCAGGGTGACCTATGTACGTTTTCGTCTCGTTGAAGATCGTATAATTTGTTTAATGTGCTTATTAAAAAACTATTTTCTTCTTTTTCTTTCCTTTCCCAACCCAAGAATTTGTCCCTTTGTACAGCAGCTCTAATGTACATCTTGAGTAGGGACCGTTTGAACATGGATCTAGACAGAGCTAGTTTAGATCTGATGATACGGCTGTTGGAATTGGAACAAGATGCTTCTTCTGCCAAGCTGCTGAATGAGAAAGACATGAATAAAATTAAGGAAAAGATTCGGAGACTGTGTGAAACTGTGCACAATAAACATCTTGATCTCGAAAACATCACGGTGGGTATCACGCTTCTGTTTGGAAACCTTGACAATAACGTAATGCTTAATAAAATGGAATTGATAAGCACCAACCTTCATTTCCTATCTCATAACTCACAAGTCGTGACGCTATCGAATTTCTCTGTACATGTGATTGCACTGCAAGTATCTTCTGAGCTTAAAATTTCCTTTACGGAAGATTTTTAGAAGGATAACGTTGTGTTCTTCAGCTGTGTGATTCACCATTGGCTATTGGTAGGAGTGTAGTTCGTTACAGGTAGCTATTAAAAACCAATAAGATTTGAAATAATTATGTTTCAGGATTACATTTAGTTTATTTGACTTTCTTTGCTTAAATGTTCGTTTGTGTACTTCTACAAACAGTAGGGTTGTAATGTGAGAGTAAGAGTGTTGTGTGCTAAACTGAAAGTGTGGTGCAAGTACCTGCATTTAAAAATAAATAAACAAAGCTGTCTTTCAGAAACCAGTTTCTGTCTGCTGGAAGTGCAGTGGCAGATGTATCGATAATCTTAAGTTTAGATGAGGGCTGTTTGTTTTATGCTTCCTTTCTCAAGCCTACTAGTGCTTTATGTATCTTTAGCTTCTACAGAGCGAGCACATTTTTGTCTAAAAATAAATTTGACCATGATTTGATGCTAGTGTCAAGCCAGTCTGAAAAATAGAACGTAAGCTGCAAGTCTTTTTGAAAGAGCATCTTTAAAGAATGGGTAACAAATTGACTAGATGTGTGGTCAAAGAGGCACAGATTACTGGTGTTTTCTTGTTTTCACCTTGTTTCAGTATAACAGATGTTAGTATGATCTTAATACCTTCTTATAAGTTCTTTAATGTTTCAGAAGTTCTTACTGGGTTTTTGTTACTTTTAATGAAGCACCTACATTGATGAGAACTTTCTAATCTATTGATTATGAAGTGAACTTTCCAGAGCTTCATCTCCCTAACAAACATTTCAACTCTTGTTGGTAACCTTAAGATTGTTTTCTATTTTATGGTAGTTCGAGAAATACTCTGCATTGGTGAACTGGCATTTTGTTTTGTAGTTGTAGTGACCTACTTTCGTCCTTTAAGTTCTAGGAATTTCTTTGTCCTTTTAGCACCCCATCACCCACTCCAAATTCTAGCTGTGGAACAAATAGCTGAATTGATATCAAAAGTCAGTATTATGTAGTGTTAGGAGGAGTGGAGATTTAAGGGAGGAAGGATAATCTTGTTATAATTCTTAACCTTGGTAAGTTATTTGTGTTGACAAATGATAATTGTTCGAGTATTTGATTTTTAGCCTTATTTCCTACAAACTCACAAAATATGTAGTCAAGGAACTCAGTGATTTTTTTGCCTTCAGAATTGGCAAAGGCAGAATGAGATTTGAGTTGATTTTCTCTGCTTTCAGCTTGCTCTGGTAATTCAGATGATACAATCTTAAGATACCAAGGCAGAACAAACTGTGCTTTCAAGGTGATGATTAGCAAGGAATTGTTATAAACAGTGTCTTACCCTGGAGAAGACTCACATAGTGCACGATCTGCTAGATCTTCTGCATTATGAAATGTAATACAGCTCCATTTATCAATCATGGAACAGCTGCTTACAGGTTTGTGATTGCTAAAGCATGTAGAAGCACAGGCCACTGTCTTCTATTAAACTTTTCTCATATTCATAATCTGAGCTGGCCTGAGTTTTAAAAGGGAGAGGATATGTTAAGAGGAGCTCTGTCCTGCGAGAAAATTGCCCATGAATAAAGAAAAATATTTAAAAATTCAAGTTTTTTTTTGTTCCTGAGACATCTTTATTTTTTAAAATCATATTGAGCTGTTGCTGTAAATGTGTTGAATACTGTAGTACCTCACAGATGGAAACTGGTTTCCGCCCTGCTGCAGCATCTAGAAGTAGACTGTACAGTGTTTAGAGAATATTTGCAAGCCAAATGATGTGAATAGGTTCTTTGCCAATTTGTGATGGTAGCAGTGGTAAGTTGAGACAATAATGAATTTCATGTGTAGAAGATAAATTATTTTCAAATGAATCTCTGTCATGAGATGTTATAAGTAATCTCCATTTCGTACCAGATGACAGGCAGAAAATGCTAACAAAAAATGCAGATCTTCTTGAGTTACAGAAAAGATCTTTTTCTAACTTGGACATAACCACTGAAAAACAGAAGGATTGCAACAGATGTTTTGATAGCTCCAGTTTGTGCTTTACCAACTGTAATTAGATTGTTGCATCTCATTTGACCAGTACAGCCCCACCCGTATCTTTATGCAGAAATTTTGTGTGACTGCAACTGGAAATGAGGGTGGGTTAATTTTTGAGTACTCATAAATGTATGCAGAGATCTCAGTTTTCCGGGCCACTCTCAACATTGAAAAATGGAAAGCCAGAAACTGAAAAGGAATTCTCTGTGAATTGAATTTATTCTGGTGGGTTTTTTTTTTTTGTTTTTTTGTTTTTTTTTCTCTGGTGTAGCAGGAGATCAAACCTAAAGAACTTAAGCCTTCCTGTTAGAGAAGGGCAGTTTGCTTTTAGTCAGTGTAGCCCAGTGTCTCTGATGCTTGCAGGTAGATCTTATCTGTAATTAAATCATCCGTAGTGAGTTCTCTTTTCAGCTAGTGACATGTTACTGTGAGGGAACATACATAAAACTGAACGGGATAAATGACTGCTCAAAAGCAAGAGTTAAGATTTGAATCATTAAAACACACATGAAAATCATCTTTGTCCTTATGGCTGTTGGCAGTTAAAGGCAGTTAGCTGTTACCTGAGTGATGAAACAGCAGCAGGAGTAATGGCCACTGGTGGTTGTTGTTTTCTCTGTGATGGAGAATTAAGAAGCTGCTGACTCAGTGAGAAATGACCTGTAGTAGCTCTGCTGCTGCCTGTGATCTCCCCTCTCAACACCTTCATGGCCCAAGGATGCTTCCATTTGTATTGCTGCAATGCACTCAGTAACTGAGAATAACAGTTCTGAGTTCTGTTGCACTCAGAACTGCAATCGGTGACCATGTGCTGCAGAGGTTTCTTCTAAAAAAAAAAATAAATGAAATAGCTGAGAACTTGAGTGGGGAGCTCTTCTTTAACAGTGTAGATCTTCAGCTTCCCCCTGGAAATCACTACTCTGAAAGCAAGGAAAGCAGCTGAAGCTATCAGGTTTGGTGAGGAGAATCATGCAAATAATAACTTGGCTTTCAAAGATAGCAAGGTTTATTCAAGCCCAGTGAGTCCTGTTATTCCTAGGAAGTGTGAGGCCTGCACTGGTGTCCTGGAGCATGCTGCACAGCTTGGAGTGGGCACAGCCCTCCTCAGAAGCATTACAAATCAGACATGTCAGGGAAGGAAGATAATTTGAAAGTAGTTAAATTCAGTTCACTTTAAGGATGCCTTACAGTTTTTTCTCTAGGTGTTCATGGTTGAATTGTGGCACATGAAACGATTAGGTGTATAGTAGCCCAGATTTACCTGTGTGGGGTTTTTTTTTTTTGAGATTACAGAAGTTGATATAGTTCTTTGTAGGTATAAATCTTACACATACAGATGTGCATGCCTAATATGTGTATAAAATCTTTTATTATTATCATTTGCCTTTATAGAAACCTTTAGAAAGTCAACCTAAATAGTAATGTCATAAACTGGGGGGGAGGTTGGTTAAAAACCTTGCAGAGGATTAACTAAGGTGACAACCTTAATCTGTTCAACTGCAGTCCACAGGATACAGTTATCTTCAGTGTTGTTGAATTTAGATCTGTGTTCTTCTTAGAGAAAAGAATTCACTAAATGAGATACTTTTATTGGCATTTTAGTTTAATTGTTGTCATCAGTACATTTAAAATGAAGTCACACACAAAAAAAGCCTCCATTAGAAACAGATGAATTCTCCAAGCAGCAAAGGCATTGTGTCTGGGAATAACAGAAGTAATAAGCAGGGTTTTTTGCTGTCTGGCTAGAAATGCAAAGACATCTTTTTTCATCAGTAGCAAGTCCTTTTAAAAAAAATGGAGAGAGAATGAATGTCTGTCCTTACTCCCTCTGGTGGTTTTTCTGCTCAGAACCTCTAGCTTTGCTTAGATGGCTTTTCTATGAAGTGTATTTATGTGATCTGCTATACTGGCTACAGCTGCATGTGATGATTTCATTAATTCTGGGATGTGACTCTTTCAGACCGGGCACCTGGCGATGGAGACGTTGCTGTCTCTCACCTCAAAGCGAGCTGGGGACTGGTTTAAAGAAGAACTGCGACTCCTAGGTGGTCTTGATCATATTGTAGATAAAGGTACCAGTGGTTCTGCTTTGATGGGGTGGGAAAATGGGTAAAAGATGTTTGCTTTTCTTAATATCCATTTGCTGTTGCTAAGAATTTGAAAAAGTCAGTTCTAAAAAATACCCAATTCTGTGTCATGTTGTTGGAAAGCATTAATGGCTTTAATCTCTTCTTTGCGGATTGAAAGTAGCTTTAAGGTTAAACAGAATGTGGATAATGTTGTCTGCAGTGTAAGACTAAAAATGGATTAAGTTTAGAGTGCAGATAATTGTTACGTGCAGTCTGTGTGCAACATACTTACTGCAGTGTAAGTGTTGTCAAATCTGTCTTACAGTTCTATAGCATTGTTTTCAGGCCTGGTAATGTGTGGTTTCCTGTTATGGTTTGGTTTTGAGTTTTGGTTGCTCTTACTGAAGGACAGGAAAGTGGACTTCTGAAAAATGAATTCCTAAGCATTTAGGTTTTAAGTAAGCAGAGGGGTGGGCAAAGGAAGGATTGAAGAGATGAGCACTCAGCTTGCACGTGGCTTCACCCTTGTGAAGTGTAAGGAGAACATTTGTGTTGTATTTTTTTTCTTCCCCTCAGTGACAGTGCATTTTTAAGAGGTGCAGGCGTTTTTATGGTTAAGAAACATAATTCTGTGCTGTATTACATCATCTTTGTCATTAGAAAATAAAATATACCTGGAAATAGGAGATTTTGAAATGCTGATGACATCTTCAGGGTTGTTTCTTAGTATTACAGTTTTGTAAAGCATAACACAAGGTTGATGACAACTCCCCGAATAGTTGATAAACCCTTAAAATTAATAATATTTGGGTAATTTTTATGCATAGCTTTTGAAGACTTCATCTCAATAGTGGCAAATCTTATTTCTTCTCCTTTAGTTAAAGAATGTGTGGATCACCTTAGCAGTGATGAAAATGAAGAGAAATTAGTTGCTTCCTTATGGGGTGCAGAAAGATGCTTACGGGTCTTAGAAAGTGTAAGTATGAGTAAATGCACTGCATTCCTGACCAACACTTCTTCCATCAGGCCTTTTCAGCACGGTGTTCCTTGGATATATAGCTACATGAGTAACAGTATGCTTTTCTGTTTGCTTGGGGTTTTTGTTGTTGCTTTAATGAAAGAAGACTGCTAACAGAAACGTTGGAATGTGTATCAGTGTTCCTGGATTGCTTGTTGAAAATTTTATCATTCTTTATAAAGGATACAATATTGGGTATTGCAAATGTACTGTTGTTAAGAATAGCTGAATGTAATTGGATGCTTTTTCTGAAGTTCCTTAAGAAATTAAAATTTGCTGTTCATGGTTATTGTTTTCTTGGCATGAGTTTGCATTTATAGGGTGTCTAGTAATACCACATTGTAATTGTGTTTTCTTAAGAGTAACAAATTGATGCATATTACAAGGATTACTGCATTCAAACATGAGCTAACTGCCTAGAAGATAACTAGTCATGTAGTGAGTTGATCATGGATACTGAGATAATAAATGTTTTCCAATGAAAGCTTTGAACAGAATAAAAATAATTCTGTAGAGCTTAATTGACAAGAACTGTCAATTGTGATACAGTGGGCAAACAGAAGAAGTGTTGTGCTGTCTTAGAATTACTCCTTTGTGCATCAGAAAATGACATGCAGGTTCAAAGTACAGGTCAGCAACCTTAAACCTGAGGGCAAATAGCTACTGTGGCTTTTTCCATGCTAAAATAGCAACGTAAACATAAAGGTACTGTAACAGTAAGCTAAAAACTGAGAGACATGAACAGATATAAGGGTTACTACTTAAAAGTTATGGCACTTATCTTTTTACTTGAATCTTGAGAAATTTTCAGATCCAGTCTCTGGTTTTATATTCAATGGATGGAATTGCCAAGCACAGTAGAGAGGCTTGCTTAGTAGCAGAAAATTCATATACGAATTTGAGGATGGCTTTTGTATGATAAGATCTCTATGAATTTGGGAAGGAAGACAAAAATCAGCATACCAGACAATGCAAATGAAGTAGTAGAACATCTACTGTTTCTGTAAATTGATTCTGTGTGCCAGTCAGGAGAGTCAGGAGAAAACTCACAGATGCATAATAAGCTCTCAGAAGTGGAGCTGACACCCAGTTTTAAATAACAAAATATTTGCATGTGTGCATGCCCATGTGCACGCACTGGGACTGCAGAATCCCAGGATATGGAATCAGGGTTCTGCTATGGCAGAGCATCTTGTCACAGTGTTTCTGTCTGCCACGTATCTGAGAACGTAGTCAGTGTAATGATCTTGTGGTATTAATTATTAGCTGGGAACTCCAAGAGAATACTGGTACAATATACCAATATGTTGGTAAGTGGAAGTGTATGCTGGATAATGACCAAGGAACATGGAACTAAAGAAACTGGGGTGGTGGTGGAAGGGGATATTACTTTCAAGGAAAAGAAGAATGCCATTTTTAATATTGCTTTATCCTATTTTCAGGTAACTGTGCATAATCCAGAAAATCAGAGCTACCTGATAGCATACAAAGACTCACAACTCATAGTCTCCTCAGCTAAGTAAGTTGTAAAAAAAAAAAAAAAAAAAAAATTATCACAGCTCTGAACATGATATGAATTACAGAAAAATTATGGGGGGAAATATTTAATTCATTATTTTCATTAAGTAATGTTAAAATAAGTGGTGTTAAAATTATCTTAGATGAGGGTATCACTAACTCCTTGAGTACTAACAGCAGGTAGTGCTGTTATTGTTGATTCTATTAAAGTTGCAAACTGGATTAAGCTCTTTCAGTGCCAAGATGAATGCAGAAGAGGGCAATTGGAAAGCTACATTTATTTATAGTATTTTATTATGCTTAAGTATTTACTGAAGCAAAGCAGAATAGGCAGTTGACAGAGTAACTAAGTACAGAGGAATTCTGTGCTGAACTGTTCTCCCTAGGCCACTTGTCAGTTGGGATGAAGTCTTTGTTGACTGGCAGAGGTTGCATCCCTCTTGCACTGCCTCGGTGGCTCACAAGAATGCAAGTTGAGCTGAAAACTCTGCAGGCTTCACTGGAAAAAGAATGGCATAATTGCAGGCTGGATGTTTTGACCAATGGATGTTTTTGACACCTTAGTTTTGTTTGTAATTGATATCGGTGTTGTCACTTCAGTGCCAAATGAATGTAATGCAGTAGACTCATAGAATCATTAAGATTGGAAATTACCTTTAAGATCATCTAGTCCAACTGTCAACCCATTGCCACCACACCTACTAAGCCACGTCCCTCACAGAACAAGCTTTAAAACCCAAGAAGTTTGAGCCTCAGACAGCTAAAAATATTCACAGACTTATAAACATTTGTCTGTAGAAGTGACTGCACCATAACTGTAAAAACCCGTATCTTCCTGGATTGAAAAACTGCTGGTTAGTTTTGCTTTTTTAAAAATCAACTGTTTTAGCTTGTGACTGGTCCAGTGTTGTTATGAGATGAATGTTTCTCCTACTCAAAAATAACGTAATTTGTTTGTTTGTTCATTAATTTATTTATTACAGAACAGGGATAGCTCTCTGTGAGGACAGGACAAGAGCAGTTAGGTAACTGTCAAAATGGTCGGAGGATGTGAGAGGCTCTGTTTACGGGGAGAAAAGATGCCTCCTTTAAGACCATGTGATGAAGCTGGAAAGAAAAATGTACTTCTCTTGAAATCTCAAGCTGATGAAGCTTTAAGCAACAAAGCTTTCAAGTTTTTTATTTTCACAATTTCACTTAAGCTTATAAAAGATCTTATAGGTGTGCAGTCAATCATTTCTCCCTGCACACTTGAATAAAAAAAAAAATCTGCATAAGTTCTGTGTTTGTAGTTTTCCTAATGAGATAAGATGAAATATTCTGTATGTTGTTCAGGTAATTTAATTCTGTATCTTCTCTTTGCAGAGCATTGCAGCATTGTGAGGAATTAATCCAGAGATATAATCGTGCTGAAGACAGTATCTGTTTGCCAGACAATAAGCCTCTGCCTCACCAGAATGTAACTAACCATGTGGGTAAAGCAGTGGAAGACTGCATGAGGGCCATCATTGGTGTCTTGCTCAACCTAACAAATGACAATGGTAAAGCAAATAAATTCAGATTCTGTTACAGCATCAGGCAATATATTAATGTAAACCCTTTTCTTATGTACGCATGGTAGGTGCTTGCTTTACAGTAGTAAGTTACTTATCTTTGAGAAGGGGATGAGTAATTGCAAGAATTAAGTGTTAGCAAGATCTTGGCTTTGGCCAAAAGGGTGCAACTCATGTAGAGGGCCAAAAGGTTGTATCCATCTGCTTACAGTAATGGAAAATCAGTATTTTCAAAATTGAGCCTTGAAACTCTTTCTGTTCACAGAATGGGGTAGTACAAAAACGGGTGAACAAGATGGTCTGATAGGCACGGCTATGAATTGTGTGCTTCACGTTCCGAAGTTCCTACCTCAAGAACAGAGATTTGATATTCGGGTGCTGGTAAGCTCTTGTACTTGTTACATTAATGTAAGATGCTTTGCTGTGTGCCTTTAACTGCTCCAGTTCCAAATTAAGGAGCTGGCTGTGCAGTCTCCATTGATTGTGTACTTAGAGAGGTTCTAACAGAAGGTTTCTGTAAAGTCCAGGGAAAAGCTGCTGAAGGATTTGATGATTGAGCTGTAACCATTTTCTGTGTGTTTTATAGGAAAAGTAGATGAGTTGGGAGATCTAGGTTAATGAGTTTGTGTATTATCTCATTTTCAAATGTCTTTTCAATTCTCTAAACACTATGCTTGTTATTTTTATGGATACAGATTTGTCTGATTTACCTCAGTATGCATAAAACAGGTGTCCTAAATAATGACACTGAAACTGTGTATGTGAAGGACCTGTTAAGAATAGAAGCTGAAAGTTGGACACCTGAATCCTTAATCAAGAAATACAATTTCACCTTTAAGAACGTGTAGAATGATCATTATGGTTCAGAATTGGAAGATCTGGAACTTGTATGCGTGATTCTCATTTTTGCCTCATATTTCTCTAAATCCTGATCCCTCTATCTATCAAACTGCTTTATAAAGGTGTGCTAGTGAGATATGTACACTCAGAGAGATGAAGCCTAAAGAAGACATTTATCTGAATGAATATTTTGCTAGATTTTTTTTTAATTTGTGACTATACAATCCTTTCAGGGACTGGGTCTGCTGATCAATCTAGTGGAGTACAGTGCTCGGAACAGGCACTGCCTTGTCAATATGGAAACGTCATGTTCTTTTGACTCGTTCTGTACGGGAGAAGGAGACGATAGCCTAAAGATAACTGGACAGATAGATGCTGTTCAGGCTTTAGTGCAGGTAAGAAATGACCCAAAAATGTTTTTTTTCTGTAATCAGTACAGTTTTTTGGTATCAGAAATTCAAGGAAGGAGGAAGAACTCAGCAATGAAAAATTTTGCCAGAATTTTATTCTGTTAAGCATTCTGAGAATGTTAAACAGCATAGAGTGGAAGAGGGGTGCTGCTCACAACTTGGATTTTTCACTACTATCCTTTACAGGAACAGCTTTCTTGGTAAAAGGTGGTGGTGTCTTCTACGGACATACAGAAGCTGCTCTGTTAAGCTGCTCTTTCTTTTTCCTATAGGATTTATTTCTTGTTGTGCTTTTAAACAGCTGTAAAAATTTTAAGTTGCTTATGTTATCTACTTTGCTACCATAGATTTTTCTAAGTGCTGTCTTTAAGGGAGTTTCAGACCATTTTTAAAAATCACGCTGTATCATTTTTTTAATAAGAGCAATAAATATGAATGTAACAAACATGGATGTGAAACAGCATTCTTAAATGTTGTATTGACTAACTTGTTAAAATATAAATCAAGTGTGAATGAGTTCCAATCTGCTAATTAAAATAAAAGGAAATAAGAATTTTTATTTACAACCTTTTTACCAAATGGAGATAAGTTCATAGATGCTTTTAGAAATTGTTCCATTTAATTAATGTGAATAGTGAAATAACTGCCCAGCAGCAGACAAAAAAGATCAGTAATCAAGATATTAATATTAACTGTCTCAATCTATGCAGCTCTACAAAGTCATATTTAGAATTGATGGTTGTATAGCATGGGAAGTAGTTCACAAGATGTAAGTGCAAAGTATGAGAACACTTTGGGTTACGTTCATCTTAAAATGGCTCGAGTCATTTTATATTTCTTTAAAATTCCTGCTTTTTACATATCTGGCAATTTTTAGTCTTCAAGCTGCATCTCGGAGAATATGATTAAGCATTTCTGGCAGCCAAGAGAAGCCTGGCAATTGGTTCGACGCTGGGGAGGGTGGGAAGTCTTTTCTGCAGAGCACAGCATTAGTGTGATAAATCAGATTATCCTTTGAAGAAGAAAAGGCTATTGCAAAGAATAGTATTGAAGGCTAACTGTATTAAAGGGGTGAATTGTGAAGGGGAAATAAACTTTCGAATTAATTCAATGTGTTTAGGGTTTAATTTATAATAGAAATTCTTCTGAAATTTTCCCCATCAGCTATTTCTTGAGCGTGAGAGAGCGGCACAGCTGGCTGAGAGCCAGACAGATAAACTGATTAAAGAAGCTCCTACGGCTCAGCATGATAAGAGTGGAGAGTGGCAAGAAACAAGTGGGGAGATACAGTGGGTCTCCACAGAAAAGTCAGATAGTACTGAAGAGAAAGATAAGAAGGAAGAAGATGATGAAGAACTCGATCTTAATAAAGGTATGTTGAATAATTTTGATGAGCTCAGAAATAGTAAAGAACTCTGTTTTGGCATAAATTCCTAGTTTATCTTTTACTACCTGTCTGCGGTCCACTGGGTTGAGATTTCAGCATATTCTCTTGTGAAACTAGAACTTGAGTGGGAGCAGTTCATAGATGAAGCACGAGAAATAGAAAAAACAATGCTACTTGTTACTTCATAGAACCTTCTGTCAGGCCCTTTTTTAAAACAAAAGAAACAAAACCAAAAAAAACCCTGTGGGTTGGTGGTATTTTTGAGACATTCTGTGTAAGAAACCACCTAAATGGCATTCTTTCTAGGCTTTTCTGGTGGGATGGTATCAAATTCTCCAGCCTTGCTTTGTACAAAAATCTTTTTTTGTAGAAATCTTACTGGCTTATAGCATTACAGAAAGCATAATTGTATTTTGTTGTATTGAACATACAGTTGTACATTGCAATACTGAAAGTACTGTGCAATATTGTGGATTGAAAGGGAATGAGCACTTTTACTGTCAAAGAATGTGTGTTGCTAAGTTAGGTAGTAAGGAGTTTGATTCTTGCTGCTGTAGTCTCAGAGCAAAAAGTCATTTTGTTTGAGGAAATAGAATTCTGGAAAGTGATAATGCAAGATTGTATTTAAAGCAGTAAAAGATGCCAGCTGCTTAGAGGGCACAGTACACTGACTTGTCTCTTTTTACAGCTCTTCAGCATGCTGGGAAGCACATGGAAGACTGCATTGTGGCCTCATACACAGCATTGCTTCTAGGCTGTCTCTGCCAAGAGAGTCCAGTAAGGGAATAAGTCAATAACTCACTCTTAACTCCAGTAGATTTTTTAATGAAGTAATAATTTGCATTACTGAAATGGATTCATTGAATTAGGGTTCAGCTACTACATTTATTCAGCTGCATTGATGTATATAGTTCGATGGAAAGTTGCCAGGGGTATTCCATCCAAAACAAATCTTCTGAGCATCAGTATGTTTACCAAAGGAGACTGGATTTGAGTATTTAATCTTCTGTACCTCTTTCTTATTTGTTGTTAGTCTTAGACCACAAATGAGCTTTGGAAAAGCAAATTGGCCTGCCTGCAACTTTTCTAACTATGAAAGCTTGCTTTGTTTTTCAGTAATTTCACTAAGCAAGTTATTGTCATCTTGTTAGTTTTTTCATCCTAGTCTGATTTTTATTTCCAGTGGAGTTGTATAAAGCTGTGTAGGTCCACAGAGCTGAAGGTGATTGTTTCAGACTGGAAATACATAGTAGAAAGTTGTAGTGAATACTTAAGTATTAAGCGACTGAAAACTTAGAACTCTTGTGTCAGATACACGTTCAAATGAAAATGAGGTTCAGGCCTGCCTTCTGGATAGTTTCAATTTATGGGATGGCAGAAGTGTTCTTCAGCATGCTATTCTGTAAATTTTATTTGCTTCTTGATTATCTTTGGTAATAATCTTTAATTGAGAAAAGATTGCAGGAATTGTTGTATCCTAGAAATAAACACCATAGAAATATTAGAGCCTTGAGAGCCTTGAATCACAGGGATGATAGCAGAGTGCCATCTTAATTATGCTATAAATACACTTGTCTTGCTGCGTCTCACATACGGAGTAACATGGCTCTCAGTGTTGGAAAAATATTTCTCAATTTAAACTAGTTATATTTTTCCTAGATCAACGTGACTACTGTGAGGGAATACTTACCTGAAGGAGATTTCTCAATAATGACTGAAATGCTCAAAAAATTTCTCAGTTTTATGAATCTTACCGTAAGTAATACATATTTTAAATTTTTGATAGAGATTTTTGTAGATTTGTCATCTGCTATAATAGCCCATACAATTTTAGAAGCTTTTATGACTTTTCAGTGGGCTTCAGAAGAGCTTGAGGTCACTTTCTGTGTTTGCAAATATTGAAGACCGGTTTCTGTGTCTTTTATTTATTTGTTTATTGTACTAATTAGGAGCTAGTTTCATTCCACTTGGATGTGAAATGAAAATGTTTGAGTCCTCTTCTTGAACCTAATTGTTTTTACTGATGTCTAAGTCCTAAAATTCTGAAACAGACATAGCCCTGAAATGTTTTCAAGTGGTACTGTATAAATGCTCACTTGGTACTTTGTTTTCTGTCACGTTTTCCAGTGTGCTGTTGGAACAACAGGCCAGAAATCCATCTCTAGGGTGATTGAATACTTGGAACACTGCTAGATACTTAACTTCCGCTGCAAGCACTCTAATGCTGGAGCTACCCTTAGACAAAAGAAGTCATGAAAGAAGTCCTTGAAGGATATACCAAGAGCATTCATCTATGTCATTCGTGTTCGGATTTTTAAGGCTACCTGGTCTCTTAACCATGCATTCAGCATTTTCTAAAAGACAGTTACTACATCAATCTGCAACTATCAAAAATGAGGGGAAAAAGGTTCTGAGGAAAGTAAATAAAGAAACCATGCTGTTTATGATGCAGTGCAGTATTTAAATATTTTTGGCAGGGTTTATCCTCCCTATCTTTTTTCTTGCTTTGTTCGTGACCAGTTTCAAGGGGAAAACTTGCTGCTGATAGTGCAACTGCTGTTTACTGTTGAGCCACTGTTTCATGCCAGCCAGGTGCAAAGGCAGCTTAGCTACTGAGGTATCAAATGTTCTAATAAAGAAGTTCTGGACAGCAGCACCGCTCCTATTTGAGTTTAATTTGCTCTTGCTTTTTTATTACTAGATTATTCCAAAATCGTAAAATATAAATTTTTAAATACTTTTGTGATTTTAACTACTGTCTATATTTAAAATTTGTTGGAATCCAAAGAGGTGAGGATTGGATAGTTTATTTTTTATACTGTTTTGATTGAAATTAGGTTGTTGAACTATTTCTCAGTTCTAAAACTGTCATGGCCCATGTACTGTAAACTGATAAGACCATAACACTTTGTAATTCCAAGATGCATGCAAACCCATAAATACATAAAGCCATTTGAGAGGGTATGTTATCCACAAAAGAAATAAAAATTGTGCCCTGTTTAAGGAAAAAAAAACAGGGGTGGGGTGGGGTGAGGGGTGGGAGGGAAGTTACTCATTCCCAGGGCAGTTTACACTTCTAATAAGCAAAAACTTTGAAATGCTGTTTAGATTTGTTTCAAAGAAGCGCTCAAGATGTATTTTATAATGCTTGATACAAAGAATTTGGATGCTGTAGGGGGAAGAATTTTGAAGAGGCTAAAACACCAATGGGGATTAATGTTTCCAGCTGACATAATCTTTCTATTTCATCCTTCTGTAGTATGTCAAAGTTGAAATGCATACAACGCAAAGCCTTAAATTGCTGATATAGCGAAGATTTTGTTCAGTCTGAGGTCTAGTTCACAGCAAAGCATTGTGTTTGAAGACTTAAATGGAACAAGAAATCCCAGAAAATACATTACTTGTTTCTTTAATATTTTTTTCTTGCACTCGTTATTCAGACCAACAGAATTGGTAATTATTTTTATTAAGCTGGTCTTGAATATTTGCAGACTGTTCTGAGATCTGCTTCATCACATTTTTAAATACCTGTATAGATAGTTAAATCATGTTATTCCATTGAATTTGTAAAACTTGAAGCCATAAAAATATTAGTTCTATGTATAATGAGGGGGAAGTAACAGGAAATCTAACCTGCTTTTAGATCTTGTTATCTCCGTGTATAAAGTTACGAACTTGTGCTTTTGTATCAGTGCCAGCTGTAAATTTTTTACATACAGTGGCTGCCTTCTATGTCTTCCTATTTTTGATAATGCAGATTGTTGAGAATTCTGTAAGGAAGTAACTGATTAGTGGCAAAATTCCGATGTTGGTCATATTTTTGCGTTTTCTCTCATCACCTTCTAAAACTTAGCGTATCAGTGTAACTCAGAAAAGTTCTTGAGGTTGTGTTCCCTTTGCTTAAAAACAAAACTGAACCTGAACAACTCAGTATTGAGAGACAAAAGCTGTAGGTAAACCTTGTGTATCAAGAGGAAGCCATTGAATATGTTGTCCGCCCACCCTCCTGATTTAAGACCTTTTCATTTGGAGTGGGATTTCAAAATGATCATAGAGCTTTGTGGGGCGATGGCAAGAGACAATGCGGATGTGATGAAGGGGAAATCAGGGACAACTACCTTTCTTTGTTACACTGGTAATTGTTTGGGAATTGGTTTACCTCAGTGTTTAACAGTTTTTTTTAAATGTAACTAATTGTCAAGCACTGACAAATGCAGATTTTTTTTTTCTTTGAGGGTGGGGGGAGAAATCACCCTGTGAACTGCAGTGCATTTTTGTGTGTTAGACCCTCAAATAACTCTGCGTTAAAGGGTACTTGAGGCCAACTTGCAAATTAAAGTTTTAAAGTAACTTTTTTTCCATTGTAAATATTTGTGTAAATAATCTCAATTGGAAATTAGAACAGTAGAGTACTTTTCTGAATCCAATCCTATTTTTATTTTATACAGTATTTCTCAGCTGTGATCTTTGGAGCAAAAGCCAACGGCAGGAAAAATAGTTTGTACCAGTTTCATGAAGTATGTCTTTGGGTTTTTGTAAATAATTTTAACTCAAATAAAATTGCTACTTTCAATACATATCTTGTCTTTTAACATGTAATAAAGCATTGCCCTGAGTGACTGCAGAAAGGAGGCAGTGTCAGGTAAATTGTCAAATGAAGAACATGCAGTAAGTAGAGGAGTGCACTGTTCTACATTGGTGTGATGGAATGGCAGAATTCAGTGCCCGGACCCCCATGTTTGATTTATCAAACCGACCGAGCTTGAACTGTTCTGATGTACTGAGAAGATGTACTGAGTCTTGATGCATTTTTGGAGATCTCCACACAAGTTGCTGTTGATCTTTCCGCTGAAGGGACACGGTAGATTTGAAAAGCTGTAATTAGAGTAACAGAAATGTACAGAGAAATCAAGCAGGTCTTGTTATAGTGATACTTTTTACATTATGAAGGATGTAAATGGCTCTTCAGCAGGAAAAAATGTTAAATTGAGAGTTGTACATCAATATGAACGATGCTTTAGTTTGTTCAGGATGGAATTTTTTCTATGGATTTTTCTTAACTGATCCAACCAGATACAAGAACAGAAAGTCATGAGCTATAGTAAAGACAATTTAAACTTGTCTGTCATCTCATTGCCACTGTTAATGAGCATCAGCATAATGGAACTTTATTTCTGTGCCGTAAAGGAATCCTGCTGGAGGTTGAGGTCTGGAACAGGGTATTAATAGAATGTGGCACTGTTAATGGTAGATACAGCTTTATGTAGGCAAGTGTTTTAAAAAAGAAAAAAAAAAGAAATTGTAATCTCTAGTGAAATAAATACTTCCTCTAGGTTTTGTCACTGGGTATGTAATGGAGACGTTGTGTGGGTGCTTTGAGAAGACATGGGCTGAAGCTTCTATAGATTTTTGAGTAATCTGCTCACATAGATTATGTCGCTTTGTAAAAGACTTGTAAAATGCATGATCTCTGCATAATGACTAAGGCTGGCATGATCTGTACAGCACTGATTTTGTAGTAAGCTTAATGTAAAAGCAGGTTATAGTGCAGGAGATAATTTCTCAAGCTGGCCTAATGGAGCTGGTTTTGTGCTGGCAGCAGATTGGTTCTAATTAGAAGATTGGACAGCGATCACAAAGGTATAAAAGCTTTGTTCTTGTTCTTGAGCTGAGCACCTGTGCCAAATGTACAGCTGGAATACTGTGGTTCTACAGAGCTGTCGTTGCTTTATGGCTGCTTCTACGTAGACAAACGATGGTGGGACCTGCAGTAGGCTGTTCTAACAGGCTTTTTAGCTATTGGTGATGCTTTCATTCTCAAATACTTCAATGAATTGGTACAGATATTTTTGGTATCAGATACCTCCAGCAAGTATTGTCTTCCCTCATTTTCTGGACATCAGTAATTATTTCTTTGAGTAAGCAAGTCAGCTGGATTCTTACCAGGCAAACCCATGTGCCTTTTTCAGCGGAGGGTTGGTTGCTTGGTTTTCTCTTTAACATGCTTTCCTTATTCAAGCAGCAAGGAAAACAAAAATGTGTACTCAACTTCAAAAGATAAAGCAATTTAAGTTGCTGCCATTCTTCTGCATCAGGGTTTTCCTTACAAGATAGAATTTTAAAAACTTACTAATTGCTTTGTTTTTAAAGATGATGAGTCTGGAATTTGCCCTGAATCTACATGCTAAATGTTTTCAAAACCAGGACAATGTAATTGTTGCTTGCTTCTCCTTTCTGTATGATGTTTTGTTTCACTACAAATTTCTTTTAGCTGTATGGAACAGAAGCCATTCACACATTCTGTTTTTCTTGTCCCCCAGGTCCCCTGTCCAAGGAACTGTGGTTTATTAAGACCTTAGCAGCATCAGTAGGTGTAGATAGTCTTACTGTAAGTAAAAGTGAAACCATTATAAATAATGCAAAGACTGCTTTAAGTCCTTATCCAAAGGTAGATTGATTTACTAATGCCACAGCCATCTTAATTCCAGCTGTGGAAACTGACCTTGAGTTACTGCTGTAGGTTAAGTTTCAGGCTGCCAAGCTTGGTATGATACCTGTCTGGGACAGTGAGCACTACCTGGTGATGCAGAGGATGTTGTAAGGTGTCCTGGAACAACAGACTCAATGGGAGGAAAGAGCTGTACTAGAGAATGCCTTACATCTGGAAGAATGGTGGTGTTAATATCTTTCAACTTCTGTTGTCCAAACTGTATCTCTAAACCTCCCAACTCCCATAACATGGTGAATTTGTATTTCATCTGCTTGGAAGTAAAGGCCAAAGAATTTCTTGAAATGTGCTCCTGAAAGTTAGGTTACTAAGAAATAAAAAAGTGTTGTTTAGACAACAGTACATAATTCCACTTATGCTCACTACATAGTCTTAAAATTTTAATTTCTGAGGTGATCTGAAGATACCAAGAAGATTCAGTGCTGGATGAACATTAATAGAAAGCTTTTGCAGTGTAACGCTTGGTGATGCGGCATTGATGACTTCTCTATTTTTGAAGTAAATGAAAGAACTACGAGGAGTTTTATTTAGATTTGCTGTTCAGTGTGAGAATTATCAATATTCTGTGTTATAAGATTTAGTTGTCTCTGCATTTAATTTTTTTCAAAGTGAGGAGGAAGGGTGTTAACCTGGAGCATGGAACGATTCTCATTCCATTGGCAAAGCTGACCCTGTGATTGTGTCCTAATACAGCTGTACAGTGCTGGTCAGGTGAGTGAGTTCATGTGCTTGTTCTTGTTCTTTTTTTAGAACTTAGAGCTCTGTCACTGTTAAAAGAATTGAATGTCTTCTTCACGTTGAAAAAAAATGAATAAAAACAGTGAGAAGAGGACGCTGTGCTAGGAAAAAGGTTTGAGCCAATGGTGCACCGAAGAGTTCATGTTTAATTGTGGAGATACCACTTGGATAAATATCTCTATTAAAGCCCCAAAGCAGATTTCTTCAAGAGATTCAGAACTTGGATTTTCTTCTTTACCTTCACTGATGTTCAATCAATCCAATAGAAATCAAAAGAGTAAAGTAACGATGGCTGTAACTTGAAGGGGAAAACCCCACAGGTGCATAAAATAGTATACTTTTTTTCCGGCCGGTGATAGACAAGAAAATGTAATCAGCTAGGCTGTTTGATGCAGGAAGGACTTGTCAGTCCTGGAGCCAATTACTGCTATTTGGGTTTCTTCCTCATTACAGTATTGTATTTGGTTAATACAAAGCCTGCTATGCAGTCTAAGTAGTCTGAATTAGGAGGTTGAGCAAGCCTGGATGAAAGATACATTGGAATGTACGTATGTGTATAGACACACCCACGCACCTTCTAGATATATTTTGCTTTTCTGCTGTTACCGGTGCCTAGCAGAACTAATGCCTGAAAAAGAAACTGAAGGGCGTTTCTGCTTAAGTTTGAGTGAGAAGGGATTGTCTCAAATGAGTGCATTCGAAAGATATATACATGAGTTAATTTATCTGTGAATGTTCACAAAGTTTTAGAACTTCATTTTTGTTCATGGCCTACCGTCCCACAAGTTTGGCTCTTGGTAACATTTCTGAGGCAAAAAGCTTTTAAAATATCCAGCCTGCATTGTTTTCTAGTCTGTCTGCTGTTTAATTTATAGATTGTATCCGAACGGAATTTAAGTACAAACCATAAGGGAAAACTTGCAGTCAAATTACCATGTGTCACAGATTTATTCTCAGTTGTAAAGTCAGTTTCAAAATGTTGATCTGCAGGTTACTGAGCCTCAAGTTTAACAAGCTTAGTAAAATAGTATATAAACTTGTGTAGCATCAAGGGTCATTTTTCTGCCTCAAATATCAAAGTTTTAATTCAACAAGGAATTTTAGGGCAGGTTAAGCTAGCTTATCCAATTAGGTAGGTTGCTCTGGAAGTAATGCCTCCTATTTATTTCCATGGAAACTACAACAGCTACAAAGAAGACAGTAATGCTGTTTGATGTCTCATCACTGATGTGATCCAGGAAGCTGTCACGTTCAGCCTCATATTTGTTCAGTAGGACCTGACAAACTTGCATACAGTGTGCTTTGTGTTCTTGTGTGAGCATTTATGGGACCCAGCTGGTGCAAATACTGTACTGTTGCCACCATCATTTCCAGTGCACTGTACTCAGCTCCGTACAGAGTTACCTGGTCATAATACGCCAATTTGCATGGATGAGCTGATTAACATGTTCCTCATTTCATCGTGTGATGGCTGTGCATGGCTATCAGGACCATGGCTTGTCTTTCATGTTGCTATTGCTGCTGCTGGAACACACCACCCACTGTTTGGTCTCCATAAATGTTCAGCAAGCATTGAAAAATGTCACTGGGTACAATCTTTTTCACAGGGAGAAGTTCAGTTCCACACTTTTGTTTCATACACACTTCTGTGTCAGGTGCCATTTTGTCAGATTGCCCCTCTGCTGCCTGTCACATGGCAACAACACATAATGGAATGTTGGTGGGAGGTTCAACATCTACTGCCATACCAACATCCTTCACCTCTGATATTGTGAGCCAACATAATAAAATTGGAGGTATTACTTTTGGAGCAGCCCATGTAAAAATGCCGTCTCGTTTGTCTAGATTGAAGTGCTGTATTCAAATTATGGTCCAGTAGCAGAAATTGAGTGCTGTAACTAAGCAGAAATGATACATTTATTGTTTGTAGTGTTCCTTATCTTACCTTGAAAACCTGTTTAAACCAAGCATCTACTGGAAAAATCGGTTTGGAATTTGCGCATAGTCATATTATACATCTGATTTTAAACCAGAGCTTCCGTATTGCAAAATCCCTTTTTTAACTTGTGATCCTTTAGAATACAATGAAATTTTTATTAAGAACTCTGAAAAATTAATTTTTAACAATTCTATCCCAGATAATCATAAAAATTTGTTTCCTCATTATGTTTAGATTAGAATGGTTCTTCAAGTATGATTTCACTTGTGAGATAAACCCAAGTATTTTATACAGGACTTGTTATGTTATTTATGCACTCCTGTAGAGCATCAATTAAAACTGCTGGGACAAAATTGTGCTCTACAACAATTTGCTAGTCTACTGTGTATCCAATTGAAGACTGTAGATTTATCTTTTGAGATCAGTTTTTATGTTCCTCCAAAGAAGATAGAATGGCTGTGTATTTCTATTGTTGTCATCTAGTTAAAATGCTTACAAAATGCTTAAACATACCACAATTGTAACTTTACCTGATACTTCTTGTTTGCATTCAGATTCTCATTAAGGAGAATCCCTCAACCCCAGTTGCATCATTCCAGAGAGAAGAGTTTATTCAGCACCATGGAATGTACTCTGTCCCATATCTGGCAAAGCAATACTGCACGTTAGAAATCATGCAACCAAAAGACCCGAAGGAGTTCCACGACCAGATTTCACTGAACTACTTTAATATATGAGATTAAGCACGGACTTTATGAGTAGGTGGTCTGATTTCCCATACTGCGCAGGTGGAGGACGGTCTCCCTTTCTGAATGCATTTCCAGTAGTGTATCATGCTGTCTAGGGTTAGGTTGCTATCTCTGTGTGGTGCAAAACATACCACCTACGTACAGCTGCCATGAAGATTGCATACACTACTGAACCACAAACAACTTGGTTCCAGCACTGAGAATTTACCAAGATACAGTTAAGGTTGATATTCTGCCTTAATTTGGTGGTATGCGATGTACCTTTATTAATGTGGCAGACTCCAGAACTAGACTGGGCCTGGTCTACCACGTGCTTTCCAGGCAAACAACTTTGCTGTCTTACATTGATTGTCGTTGGAAATAATGACACACAACTAAGAAATCTGTTTACAAATCACCCTCTCTACCTTTTCTATCATCTGTTTTCAATATAATCACTTAAAGATTTTACAAGAGGAAAGTTTTGTTTGGCAGAAGTTCCTGAGAGCTGTTATTCAGCACAAGGAATGAACATTTATTATCTCTTTATTCCAGGAGAGATGAAAAAGCAACACCAACAAAATACCCCATCTTGTTCCCATCCCGAAATGACTCTTCTACAGTGGCTTCTATATGAGGACACAGATTCTACCTTCCATCAGTTTAAGGTCCATACCTCTTCACAGCACTTGGTTTATGGTCCACATTTCAAGTGCCAGTTACCCAGAAATGCTAAGCATATGTAAGTGGTCCATCCTGAATTTGCACATTACAGTAAGGACCAGCAAAGTAAGATCCAGCCTGCAGAATACCGAAGAGCAGTAGAAGAAAATGAGACGTTCTTTACTTGAACTTGCCAGCCTGATAAAGCAATGCACATGAAGAAGAACAGCTCTGTACCTGCATGAAGTTAGACAGTAAGAAAACAATTTCAGCATATGGCAAAAAGACAAGTAAAACAGTAGGCATTATTAGGGAGGCAAATAGAAGAGAAGCCACCTCCATTTCACAGTATGCATCTGTTCTGTTGGCTTGCTTTGAACATAACACGGATTTTGGGAGATAGCAAGAGAGGCAGAAACAAAAAACAGCCTTTTTCTCTTCCTTTCTTCTTCTTTATACCTTGAATATCCATGCTTTTGGAACAGACAGAAGAGGTTCAACAGATCTCTAAGTAGTAATAATCACTGGGAGCAACAAATCCAATTGTGATGTGGAAAATCGAAATAGGAAATGACTGTTTCTCCCAGGAGCTCTCCTTTGTTCTTACAAGAGGGAGCCCAGTGTAATTAACAGGCAGTAGAACTGAAAATAAGCAGAAGGAATGACTTCTTAACATAACAGTGCAGGATAAAACTGGAACTCCTTGCCCTACCATACTGCAGGCTGCTTACTGAACATTAGCCTTTCTATGTAAGGTGGCTGAAAATCACTGAACTGCAAGAGGGATTAGTGGTAGGTCCTCCTGTTATGTGCAAGCGTTGGTCTCTTCTTTCAAATTTTGCAGCAATTCCTCCACTCCTTAACGTGCCACTGGTTTGGGGCAGCACGTATGCTGTCCACTGTGTACAAGCAGCAGGGACAGCTTTATTTGGAGCGTAATTCCTTGGTTACCCAGCAGTGCCCCAGATGCTGCTATGCTTCAGGATTAGCTGGGCTTAACAGTCACGTCCCTGGGTAGCAATCCTAGAGTGACAGACTGGGCCAGACTCCGGTGGGGCAGGGAGAGGGTTTCCACCTCCCAACTGCTCAAGCCAAGTCCTTCCTAGGGAAGAATTTCCTTGCACATGCTTGGAAGGTGGCAGACGTCTGTTCCCATTTCTTTCAAGTCCTTGCTATGTATTCCAGAGCTCACTGCATACCCACTATCCCCTTCTTTCATCTCTTCTACCACTAATTTCACTAACCTGCTTACTCCCAACCCCCACATGCCTTCCAAGCCTCTGTGTAAATAATCTGTATTCTTTTCGAAAGCAGCCCCATCTGTATAATCTGTTGCACTCAAATTTCATTTCCAAAAATACTGAATAAATACCATAGGCAGACAGATAGGCTGGTTGATCTCACTCGCATTTCAGCTCTGGGTATCTTTCCAGCTTCTGCTGCTAACTGGAGATGGATTCAGTTCAGTTGTCATACGTATCCCCTTGAGCAGGTCAGGTCACATGAAACCAGGCTAGCGAGAAACTTCCTAACCCAGCCTTACTGCTTTTTGCTGCTCAGCACATCACACGTGCCTTTCTGCAGAGCTCAGCTCTCCCTTTAATGCAGTTCTTGCTGCAACTCCCTCAGTGACGAGGCAGACAGAGCAAAGTGGGTGTTCAGCCACAGATACCCCTGCGGGGAAGCCGTAGTTTCAGACATGCTGCTTCATGCCTTGTCATGTGCTGCTCCTGGGGCGCTGTGTGCTGAGAACTGCAGCTTGTAAATACCCAAGAAGTGGCAATGCTAAGGCCAATTTGTGTCACACACCACTTGTTCTGGGCCCATCCATGGAAGCAAGAGGGTCTTAGCACAGGAAAGTCAGCCTTTGAACAAGACTTCAAGCTTAATTGCATACAGAAGCAACACTAATTCATCTAGCAGGAGCATATACTGCGCTGGCATCAGTCCCACTCTTTAGAGTGTGTTAATTATTAAGGAGTGGTATTTTTAGTCAGCACTTGCAACAGATTCCACGTCTGCAGCCTTCTTCCCATGGAAGTTCATCACAATGTCAAGTATTTAATTAATTACAACCTTTATTTTAAAGGTGCTATTGCAAACAACTGAGATGTTCTATTTGAGCAATCTCTTTGATCTCTCTCCGCCCTCTCCCTGCTAGGAAGGCTAAGCAATTGTGTGAGTTTTAGCTGTACTTTCTAACATCACCGACTGCCAACTTTGTCCAGCCTATAAATAGAAATCCACAGAAGGAGGGAGGGAGAAAAATTTGATGAACAAGAATATGGAGCATCTTCTAAAGAACTGCATAAATGTCTCAAGTTAATTACAGCAAGTAATCTGCTGCTTGACTAATAAAAAATGTATACTTTTTAAAATAAGTAAGTTAAATAATGTTTAATTGCAACAGTTGAAAGAAATTTTTCATGCAAAAAAGATAATCCTTTAGTAGTTGGCAGCTCTTGGTATCATTTCCCTAAAACCACAGAATAACTTACATGTAAGATCATGTTACCATGACAACTTTTAAATTTTGCTAAATTCTCATCTTACTACTTAGATCTTTTGCAAAAAAAGTAATTTGAAGTTTGGAATCTCCTCCAGACATAAAGACCTTTGTCCTGCAAGTCTGTGTGCACTTTGAGTACTACTGCAATAAAGTAATATCACAGAATCACAGAACATCAGGGACTGGAAAGGATCTTGAAAGGTTATCTAGTCTAATCGCCCTGCTGGAGCAGGAAAGCCTAGGTTAGGTCACACTGGAACCTGTATATTACTCTATATAATAATAGGCTTAAAGCATGTTACCCTCAAAACCATGTTTATGAGCAAAGAAAAAATCTATATAAAGCTGAGAAATTGTTAATAATATTGAAATCTTAACAGTCTAGGAATTTGTACTGAATCAATTATTATAGAAAGGAAAAAAACAACAATACACACATACACATATGTATATATGTGTGTGTGTAATGTCTCAATGACAGTTAAAAATATAGTCATGCTTCCTAGCATCTTCCCCTTTTCTTGGTTCTATCCTCACTCTTCCACTGCTTCCCTGGGCCCTTAGCTGGTGGCTTCAGCCTGGCAACAGGCATGCTTAGGCCATTTGCCAGCACCTGGGGGCTTTCATTAGGATGAATGTTGGTTGCTGCAGCTTTATTGTTGTGATTCATCTGGCTCCTTACATGTTTACCAGCATGCTTCTACAAACCAGGTATTCTGCGTACAATGTACTCTACATGTGTTACTTTGTGCATGGGGTTTTATAATAGAATCATAGAATGGCCTGGGTTGAAAAGGACCACAATGATCATCCGGTTTCAACCCCCTGCTATGTGCAGGGTCGCCAACCACCAGACCAGGCTGCCCAGAGCCACATCCAGCCTGGCCTTGAATGCCTCCAGGGATGGGGCATCCACAGCCTCCTTGGGCAACCTGTTACAGGGCATCACCACCCTCTGAGTGAAAAACTTCCTCCTAATATCTAACCTGTCTCAGTTTAAAACCATTCCCCCTTGTGCTATCACTGTCCACCCATGTAAACAGCCATTCCTCTTCCTGTTTATATGCTCCCTTCAAGTACTGAAAAGCCACAATGAGGTCTCCCTGGAGCCTTCTCTTCTCCAAGCTAAACAAGCCCAGTTCCCTCAACCTTTCCTCACAAGAGAGCTGCTCCAGCCCTCTGATCATCTCAGTGCCCTCCTCTGGACCCGCTCCAAGAGCTCCACGTCCTTCCTGTACTGGGGGCCCCAGGCCTGGACACAGCACTGCAGATGGGGCCTCACAAGAGCCGAGTAGAGGGGGACGATCACCTTCCTCTCCCTGCTGCCCACCCCTTTTTTAATGCCCAGAATACAGTTGGCCTTCTGGGCTGCAGGCGTACACTGCTGGCTCGTGTCCAGCTTCTCATCCACCAGGACCCTCAAGTCCTTCTCTGCAAGGCTGCTCTCAAGGAGATCTTCCTCCAGTTTGTAAAAATACCTGGGATTGGCCCAAGTACAGCACCTCACACTTGGCCTTATTGAACTTCATTAGGTTCACATGGGCCCACTTCTCCAGCTTTTTTGTTGCTTTTATTTCTCTCTCCCTCCTTTGCTATCAGCCTTGAGGCCCTGCAAACTGCAAAGCACTTTGTTACTGACTGTGTGTCTGGAAGGACAGTGCAGGTTGCAAGCATACAATCTTGTCAGCAGCAGTGAGAATGTAGTGCTCAGCTACAGCAGGTCCTGCCCTAACAGGTGCACAGCTGTAGCACCTGGGATCTCATGCAAGGAAGGAGCCCAGCCTGGTGTTAGGGTTTCACTCCTCGTTGGTTGTGTGGGAATGGAAAATAGCTGACGTGTGAGCTCACTGTGGGGAAGTGAGAAGAGCAGCTTGTTACAGAAATAGAAGGCAAAATGAGGCAATTCCTCTGCCTGTCACGCAGCCGGTGAGGCTCCTCCGACTGCTCCACAGGCTCTGCTCGGTTTGGTTGCCTCTGTTTCATGGGCCAGAGTGAAAACTCTTGGCAGAGCAGTTGGTGCTTTCACAAATGCTGAGTGCCAAGCCTCTAAAAATTAATGCCGTCTAGAGAGCATGCTTTGTTTTGATTAAAAGGCTGTTGAAACAGGGTGTTAAAGGATGACAAAGGATGCTGCATCTCCTCAGGAGCGACGCCTGGTTTCACTGACGGCGCAACGAAGCCGGGGCTCCTGCAGCACCCGGGCTGAGCCTTCCGTTCGCGCGGAGTGAGGCTCTGTTGGGCGCGCGGCGAGAATGGCGGGCTGAGACCTGAGAGGAATCTGCCCCCGCCCCGCCCGCCAATAGCGGCGACAAAGAGGCACTGCGTGAAGTTTATTAAGTGTGTTCGGTCAGTTGGCGCAGCTGTAGCGAAGTGGTGATAGATGTGTCACGCAAAGCCCTAGCGAGCGGTTCTACCAGGCTATGGCTTCCGTCCGCGCTGAGGGAAGAAGCCGAGCTCCCTGCAGAGCTGGGCGCGCTCCTGCTCTGTGTCGCAGGTGTTACAGCCGCCTCGGCAGCGCGGTGGAGCCGCGAGCTCCTAGGAATTGCTGAGGCAGGTACAGCTTGCGGCGGTCCTGCTGGCTGTGGAGCTGTCGGGAGGCTTCCTGCGCCAGGGCTGACACTGAGGGTCGGCTCTCCCAGAGCTGAGGTAGAAGCGCGCATCCCGCTGCTCCTCGCGGCGCTCAGATCCCCAGCAGCTCGGCAGCCCGGGCGCCTTCACTTCTAGCAGCCACCATGGGGTGGCATACAGGGCGAAGCTTCGGATTGTTTCCGTTTTTTAAAAGTCGGGGCTCTGATAAAACAGCACAGAGAAAGTTTTCTCAGCGCCTCGCGTGCTGCAGGTTGTGTTCAGGGAACGCTGGCTGCAGCTGGTGGATTTCGTGTGAACGTTTTTTCCTCGTGGAAAAGAGCGGCTCGTTAAAATGCAAACTGCGAGAATGGGGAAAGAATTGTGATTGATGAATTTTCTGGCATAAAG
>NW_024884722.1:29039994-29079881 GCF_019232065.1 Centrocercus urophasianus | reverse complement strand
ATATGGAGTATCTGTCTAGTTTTACCAATGTTTTCAAGAATACATTTATTTACTTTACTCTTCAGTTTGCAAATTTACATTCTTCTTTTTCCTTGGGATATCATGCACAATTAGTAAGATGCCTCTAAATGCTAATGCATTCTGAAGGTGCGTGTCTATCCTCAGCCCCAGAGGCAGACTGTGGTCCTCTGTGGTGCCGTGCCATGTGTCTCCCTCTGCTCTGCTTGCCGAGCCCTTATCTTGCCGCTGGCAGCGGAGTCTGATGCTGCATAACCTTTTCTCCCTGCACCATGCAGTGCTTTTACCTCCAGTCACTGATCTGCGTTCCAGCTCCTAACCTGCCCATGTTGTTTAGAGCCAGCATGCATTTCTACAAGACAGAAAGTTTTAAATGCATTTTGTAGTTGGAAAAGAAAAGAAATTAGAATGGGAAAAAAAAAAAAAAAAACCATGTAAACCATGTGAACTCCTGCATAGCACCGTTTGCTTAATCTGCAATGAGGAATCTGAGTCCAAAGGGCGACTGAGGCTTGCTCATGTTTAGACATAACCTGCAAAAGGACCAATGTGACAGTGGAAAAGGTAGATGTGGAAAGCTGGGATTGAGCAGTAATAATTTGCTTTATAGTGGAAACTGCCATAACTGATAGATGTGTAGATTGTGCAGATGACAGATGATCATGTTTGATTGGCTAATATTGAAGATCCATATTTCTGTAGAGATCAGAAAAGAAACTGCAGTGGGGAGTGATGGCATTCTTAGTTTTTCACAGGAATAGAAACCTGAACTTATGCCCATGCAGGTACCATACAGCACTGTGTGACTGACCTTCCTCTGCAGCCAGAAGAGAACAAAGGACATGCACACTTTCACTCCTATCTGTGGTGTGTTCTTAAAAAAACACTGCCAGCTCACTTCAGGAGTGAAGATTTATATTTTTTCATATTTCTAGTCTGTTTTTTTCATATTCATGATCTATAGTGCAGCAAGTAGGAAAGCTTTAGGCAGGAGTCTCTTGTTCTGCAGGAAAAGTAGAAAAGCCCTCTGTTACAATGTTTTCTTTAATCCAAGAAGCATTCACTGTTTTCTTCAACAAAATTATAGAATCACAAAAGAACTGAACAAAAAGGACAGCTAAATTATGTTATCTTTAGCTTGCTTTTTTGTCAAAGTACTGCTGTGTTGCTGATTTACGACTCCACTAGAATGGATTAATAGGAAAGGATCACTCATGCAACAGACTCCTTACTCAGTCCTGGAAGCTTAGAAGGCTTTTGACCTCTCTAGGAGTTTCACTGCCAGAAATACTTTCTAATTTCTATGGTTAGATAACTACTGAGATGGAATGCCGTGTTTTGTTCCTGGTCCTGTCCATTACATGAAGAAAGAAAAGAGCTGGAAATTGTTTCTTATTAAAATCCAGGCATGCAGTTTCTATTTTAAAACTCAAGTGTTTGGAATTTTTTTTTATACTGTGCTACTGCTGACTTGGCTCTAGCTATACATAGTTCTTTGCTCTCTGTCCCAGCAGTTTTTATCTCCACTCTTCTGTTTTAAAGAAAATCGAAGTGGAGATGAAACATGCTTCTAATTCAGTGTTTTTTTTCTAGATCTCAGAGATGAGAATTGGAGTTGTTCTTGAGGGAGGAGTAGTAGATGACCAGCACTATGTGGCAGCATCATAGTCATAATTCATGCTGGTTGCACAGAAGTATAAATTGTACTGTTCTTGAAATTTCATTGGCTTTTTTTTTTTTTTTTTTTTTCCACCTAGCACAGGGATTCAGCCTCTTCGTTTTGTATAAAGAAATTGGTGACTTCGTTGACTTTGCTATGTGAAATCTTCAAGCGAAACCTGTCTTCTCTAAGGAGAGTGAGGTAAGTGTTAGCTCGACAGCAATAATTAAAGCTGAGGTTTTCTTTCTGCCAAGTCTCTTCTTATCTCATATGTTTCTAGGTAATAAGCTGCTTGTTGCTAATGTTTTGTATGTACTTTAGAGGTATAGTAAGGCTTGTGTGTAGACTACATTTGAGAAATCCAGTTGCAGCTGAGCCAATTTCCTAATGATTGTATTTAATTGTTATGCTCATGGGCCCCTCCAAGTTAATGTGAGCTTTAGATAGACCCTGCTCAGAGGCAGAACCTCGGCAGGTTCTTGATGAATTCAGTTCAGCTCAGTAGGGGTTTCTCTCCTAGTGAATATTATGAAGGTAGAAAAATTAAAAAAATCACCTGTAGATCCTCCCTATCTGTACAGCTTGCAGCTGCTCCTGAGCTTTTACTCCTTGCCATTGCAACTTGTTACCATTGTTAACAGCTCAGCCAACTGAGTAGTCCCTGTGCAACCCTAGCTCTGCTTCAGTACAAGGATGTCAGATTCACTGTGGCCTCAATAGCTGAACAACTGATTTTGCCAGCTCTGCCTGCCATAGCTCAGCTCAGGTGCTGGAGATGCATTTATCTCCCTGTTTTTAACTGGCATAATTATACAGTCAAAATGTTGATGTGTAAATCAAGCTGCAGTGTGTTTGCAACACTAGTGCTACCTTGGCTGGTACTTCCATCTAAGTATAATTTGCGTATTGTGTTTATTTAAGCTGAAGAGAATTAATAGGGTGAGAAGAATTGCTTCTGTCTCTGGAAGTAAAGGACATGGCTTCACTTTTCTCCCATTTCTAGGGGTGTCTTAAAGGCTCTGCTGATGGTAGAAGAAATGGGAGAACCTTGTTAGGGTAAAGCCTGTCAGTCTGGGCTGAGCCTGTCACTTTGTAAGAGGAGCATGGTGGCATCAGGGGTGGTGGGTGGAAGAATTGGCACACTGTGATATGAGCAGTATATCACTTACATTCGCTGCTTTCTTACCTAGCTACAGAGATCCTCCAGGAACCTAAGCCTGTAGAGAAGATCGTATTAATGAAGACTTTCTGAGATCTATATTTTCAGCACTTCCTGAAAATTTGCTGCGGTATAATATGTGAGACAAATACCTCAGTGGCCTTATAGCAGTCACTGTTGAGATTCTTTGGGAGTGGAAGGAGAGGGATAAAGTAAATACTTATCCAGACAAGTTTTACAATTTCTTTTGTGACATGTAGTGCACAGCAGAAAAGAGGAACCAGACGTTTTTCTGTGATAACCACAGATCTTGAAATGAGAAACAGCAGGAAGGGATATTCAGCCAATAAAATATAGGAATATCTAGCCACTGTAGTGAGCTTGTAAGCTTTTCAGTGCCATGTCTTCATTTTGCTTGTATAGGAAATAGTGATGCCAGCAGGAGCAGGGAGGTGATCATCCCTCTGTACTCAGCACTGGTGGAGCCACACCTCGAGTGTTGTGTTCAGTTTTGGGCCCTGGAGGGCACTGGTGCATGTCTGGAGAAGGAGAACAAAGCTGCGAGGGCTGTAGAGCACAAGTCTTGTTGTAATAAGGGGCATGGTTTAGTGGGGAAATATAATAGTGGTGGTTGGTGGACATTTGGACTATATGATCTAAGAGGTCTTTTCCAACTTTGGTTGGTTCTATGATTCTGTGATAATTGAAGTGTTACCATGCGTATGTATTGTACAGGAGAGGTGTAGCTCAAGTATTTTTTCACTTTGATCTGATGTTATGCAACAAGGAATGCTGAGTAGGGAGTTTTGGTTTTGATTCCTTTCTGCTTCGTTCCAAAATCTGAAAAGGCATTATGTTGTTAAATGAATCTAAATTACCAGTGTGATTATTAGTATTTAGTTCCACAGGAAGTTACTTTCCCCTACCTAAGCCCCTGTGAATTTCCAGTACATATTTTCTCTCTAAATCCTTGGTCTAGATCTTTATTACAGAAGTATCTGCAAATACGTATTGCCTTTAATATAAATACAGCATGGCCTACAGCTCCGAGGAACAGAGCAGGGACGGGTAGGTGCTTGTGCAACGTGTCTGCAGTGCTGGATGGTTCTTCACTGCCATGCCAGGCTTTTTGCCTTCCCCGTGCAGCCCTGCTCCTGGGGAAGTCACACACATGTTCACTAGTGAGATCTGTTCAAACAAGAATGGAGATGATGCAGATGCATTTTTACATTTCTCTCCCTCTCTTACCTTTTACCTTATGTTTTTGAATTGCAATCTCCACAACATAAAAAAATGCAGTTGCTTTAATTGGGAAAATGAGATATGGAAAGGATGCTTAATAAACAAGCTCACTGGTGAGCTGTTTGTTTGAAGTAGACGTTGCTAGACTAATTGACATGGAGCATGAAGCAGAACTGGCTGGCAGGGAGCCCCGTAATGTCCTCCCTATGGCCGTTTCTGCCTAACTTGGGAGACAACATGATAACTTGAATATGCAACCTTTGAAATTAATCCTGTTTGACACTCTTCTGCCCCCAAAAAGAAAACACACACTGCTTTCTACTTTGATTACTCCAATGTGGATCAACTGGAAAGACACCTCCTCCCATTGTGCCTCACATTTCCACATACTCTTGAATAGAAATTATCACAAGGTTAATAGTTGGGGCTTTCAACTATTTTTGAAATCTAGGTAGATAGGAAGAGGCTGTGAAAGCTTGATGTGCTCTGTTTATTCAGTTAATAGTTCATCCAAGAAATGGCAAAGGAAGTTGTAGAAGAGATCAGAAGGACCAACCCTTGTCTTTTAGTGTCCCTTGGTGGTTTTCAGGTTTTCACAAGTACAAATTGTCCATTCCTAAGGCAAAGGAAAGATGCTTTTCCAGAATGGAAACATACCAGCTAGAATTTGTCCAGGCCTGTTTGTCTCTTCCTCAGACCCTTATCTTAAAGCAGGTGTGTATTCATGGGGATCTCTTCTCAGGTACAGATGTGTTATTGCTACTCTTAAGGATAGAGACCAGCCTTGTAATGATTTGCTTTTCTTTTTTGCATTAATACATAAAAGTGAAGAATGAAGTGAAAATTTGCTGGCACTCAATGGACTGAGAAGTGGTGGAGCTTTTTTTACTGAGCTACCTGATAGTAATGGTGTTAGCTTGAGGAAATGCTACTGTGCTATTGGTCTGCTTGAGTCCTCTCTAACACCATGTGAACCTACTAATGGCAGCGAGCTGAATTGTTTCAAAGATGGAATTTCTGTGAATGCCATGGGAATTATGACAATAAAGGGGAGATTCCACTTTTTCTGGTTGTTTTTAAGAGGACAGGAACATGTTCTGAGCTACTTCATTTGGGAATGCAAAGCACCTTGACATCAGCCATGCTAACAACTTTTATGTTTTCACTGTCAATTGCAAAGCCCTTGGAAATTTTAGTTATTTTTTTTCTTTCAGTAAATGTGTCTGTCTCACATGGCTGTTTTTTCAATTAAAAAAAAAACAAAACTCGAGTGAAAAAAACAACTTTGAAACACTCCCAAGTTAGTGAGAGCACCGCAATAGGAGAATTAATGCGAAAGTGAATTGATCAGATTAAGAGAGGATATTTTTCTTTGGTGTTACTGCACAAAGTACTAGTGAGACTCACAGAAGACGTATGAAAAGTGGTATGTTAGAAAAGTTAGTAGAGTTAGTAGAACTGTAGCAATCTCAAACAAGATCTACATTTGTAGCAAAGCGAGAAGAAATGATCACAGGCAGTACCACAGCTGAGTTGAGGAAAAAAAAACAACACAAGAGTAGTGATCAAAACTTGATTGAGTTCTGAGAAAACTCAAGAAAAGAATGGATTATTTTGTGCTGTAACACTTTTATCCAGTTCTTTTAACATTAGAAAAAATGGCAATTCTTTACGTATTCAGATGTGACAAGAAGTGGATGTCTCTGCTGGATTTCACTCACTTCTTACTAGTTCTACTCCTGTAACAGTCTCAGAAGGGTAGCCCTTAAAAGTAGTCAGTGTTTGTGTCTCCTATTGCTCTCTGCGAGGTCTTGGAAGTTGTATGGGAACTGCTGAGTCATGGCCTGAACATGTGATTGACCACCTGAGGCCAGCCATGAGTCAGCCAGGGGAGTACAGGTGCAGGCAATTCACCTGTGCTGCCAGAACGGGTGGAGCCTGGCTGCACCTCTCCTAGACCTATTTAAGAGCTGGCTGCCAGCGGGGAAGGATCTCTTCTGGAGATTCCTCCTCTGGAGTTTTGCAATGAGCCCAGGGCTTTGGTAAGCTTTCTGTCTATTCTCTTTTTGTTATTGTAATCTGCTTTGCTGAACTCTCCTGTTTATTTCATAACTGTAACATCTTTATATTCATTGACCATACAGAAGTAAAGCACCGGATTAAAAATAAGGAAATACACCTTTGAAAATGTTAAATAATGGCAATTTGCTCCTTCATTGAATCACCTGGTATGTTTTAGCAGAGGGTTGTTAGGGTAGTATGGTTAGGTTGCAGTTGGACTTGTTGATCTTGAAGGTCTTTTCCAACCTGAGCAATTCTGTGATTCTGAGGAATAAAGTTGTAAAAAGGTCAGTAAGTATTATTATCCTGCACAGTATACTCCTAGAGGAAAATCATGAAGGAATGATTTTTTTTTTTTTAATAGTAATTGAATTTTGAATCAGAGACCTAATGTGTAGTAGCAATGATGCTTCATATCAGGGAAAACTCTTTTACTCTGTACGCAATCCTGAATGAATTTCAAAATATGAAAAAAACCTGAGTTTATGTGGGTTCAGCAAAGACTGACTGGAGCTTAGCAGCTAAAATTTCTACCCACATTGAGGCTTAGATTTTGAAGTAGCTAGTGAGTAATAATTTCAAAACCCAGCTCGCTTTGTACTACCATCCTGTGTAATCAAGCCCTGGATCTGTTATAAATCCTGTTTCTCATGTGAAAAGAGAGGTAAAAATAAGAAAGAGTTTTAGAAAAATAAGCAATTGGGAAACTCTAAGCAGTTTTCTGGAATGCATTATGTCTTTTGGCACGGGGTATTTTATTGCTAGGTATGGCCATAGCATCAGAAAACAGCTGAAAAGTCAACATTGAAATCAAATCTAATTCCTACCCAGTGTTTTGGACTTAAATAGTATGTGGCCATTTTTGAAATGAGGACTGCTTGATTGGTGGTTTTCTTGAGATAATGTTTTCCTTTCTCAGTGGATAATGAAATTTGTGTGTGCTTGTTTTTAAACATCTCTGAGCAACTTTGTTATATTCTTTTGTGTGTTTTGACAAAGGCTGCTTCTTGGCATGGAGCCGAAAAGGAATAGCACCTATCAAAATAACCATATCTATCATGCTGCATCATTAAGAGCACAGGCTGATAAAATGTGTCATTCTAATACCAGACACTTATGTAGATAAATTGATGTTGACCTTCTACTATTTTCAGTGACCCATTCTTCTTTTTGGAAAACAAGTTGGTGCAATTTCTCTTTCAAGGAAGATTTATTGTCACATAGACAATAGGCAGGGAAAATGTGAACCCTTCTCCTGCTATTTATTCTCTGGTCAGCTTCAATCCTTAGGCCACTCTATATTGGCTTCATTATACCTGTCTTTGTCAGATGTTCACTGTAGGATTTGTTTTTTCCATCGCATTCTTTCTGAAACTGTAATAAGAAGTTTATTTTACAGCCTTGATATCTTCAGAAGGCACAAGCTTAGAACTTGTGACTATGTACTATGGGAAAACTTCAGAAGCACACTTCAGTTTGCAAACTTTTTGGAAGGCAGGATCATTACGTGCTTTTTTTTTTTTTTTTTTTCCCTTTGGTTCTACGTAAAGCTGTGACACAAATACTGTGTGATCTCCATAACTGTGTTGAGAGTGATACTGGCATTTAAATCAGGCTAGTCTGTAACGCCGAAGTTCAAATGTTGGGTGTCAGCTGTGATATCAGGGCCCTTGGCATTACCTGGAGTATTTTAGGGTAAGTTAACCAGTAGGCTGAATTCTGAAAATACCCTAATTTAGTCTTTTTTGAACTTCTAATGGTGGAAATGTCTATAGCTCCCATATCATTATTTCTATGGAATAAGTGGGTCTCCAAGTTCTGTTACATTTTGTTCCTTTTATTGACATGCTAATTGCTGGAAATAGCATATAGTGAGAACCACAGTCTGCTGCTACTCCTATCAGTAGTCAGGGAGATAATAAGGTATCTTTAAATACTTTTCTTTTCTTTACTTTTCTTACAAGATGAAAGTGGATCAATAGAGAATACAGTGGCAAGCTGAGCTGGTTTTGTAATCATAATGGCTACCAACTGAATCAAGTAAAATTAATTCACAGCAATTGCTTCTTTATTGTGGTTATTTTCAAGAGTTCTACTTCACAAAATGTCTCTTCACATGAATATTTTTTTAAAGGTATCACAGTGCATTTTGGGGCAGAAATGGGCTTCTTTGTAATGCAAGTGACAGCTGAATGTCATAGTAAAACAGTCAATGATTGCATGCAACTGGAAAACTTTAGTGATCCCGCTGAGATCAGTTACAAAGCTCAGGTCATTCAGGGATGAGTGAGGAAGTAGTTAATCAGGCATGTATAATGATAATAGGACACCTCTATAACCAAGGGCATAAGAGGGCCTTGTCCCACTTGCACAGTTCTTCTGTTACAACGACTGTATTAACAATTATAATTCTCTAAGCTTGTTTTCAGTCACATCAATATCCGATGTGTTTCCCTTGTCTTTTAATAACCTTGAAATTGATCTGTTTTCTCTTTGATTGTGGTTAGCTGACCACAATCAGTGGTCACTGTTCCATTTAATTCCCCTACTTATTGGCTACAGTTGCTGACAGTTTAATTAGGTGTGTTGTTACTGATTTCCGTGGTTTTCTTTTAACTTAAGAGATCAGAAAATTTTTGAATGTCAAATCTATGCCACTAATTAGCAGCAAGACTTAAAAAATAAATAAATAAATAAATAAAAAGCTTCAAGCTGTAAGAGGCAAAGTACAGATTGTGATCCTAAAGAAAGAATCAAATGTACTTTTATGAAGCTACCAGCACAAGTTGTTGAAGCCATTTCAGGCTTTGTATTATCTTTGACACAGCCAGATGAGTTTATTACCAGACTGCTTGGAGGTGCTGGGTTAGCTCTGTATAGGTTATGGCAAATTTAAATTTAAACTTTAAGCAAAAGTTATAGTCTATATCACCTGTTCCATCGCTCCAAGAGGTAGGCAATGGTGTAGGTATTTACTGTGTATTGAGGGTGTTTTCTTTCATAGCCATAGGATCCCTAGGCTGACATGCTGGAATTTTTTTTTACCTGAAACCTCTTGTTTTTTTTGCCTTTTTCACCTACGCTGTGTTCAAGTTTGATGGGCATAGAGTGTAAGGGTTCTTCAAGAAAAAACCTTCTTAAAAGTGTTCTCTTGAAGAAGATGTATTTAAAAACTCGTTTGCATATTTTTTTCTGTTGACTGAAATATTACAGGAGAGGGTCAGTGGGAGTTCTTTGCAATAGCTGATAGCTTGCTGAGTCATGATCTCCTAGGCTCAAGTGGCCATTGTGTCAGTGAGTGTATTTTCTATGACGTGTTTTTTTTGTTGTTGTTGTTGTTGTTGTTGTTGCTGTTTGTTTTAACCTTGTTGAGTTAATAATTTGGACAATTCAAGGTTTTTGCTCATCAGCTCATATTGTGGCCCATCCTCTGCCACGCATCATCGTGGTGGCAGCTCTTCACTGCCGAGTGGCCTGGCTGGGCCCCGGGCATGCAGCCATCACTCAGCAACAACCAAATGTCCTTGTGCTATTAACCCTATCTGGGCTGAAACCAGGGCATAGAGTGCAGCACAGTACTACCTCAAGTAATGGTGAATATATTTATGGATATTAATTCAGTGGCCAAACACAGTTCCGCAAACAATATACTTTCTGTTCTGTGCTTTCAGTTGTGATAAAGGATTTTGAGGACAGGTTTCAAGATTGCCATAAAATTATCAGTTTTGTAGCTGCTAATTTGCTCTATCAAATAGTGTTATTGTACTCCTTGCACGTATCCATTTCTCCCACTCAGTTTTGACTTGTGCTGATCCTTCAGAGTCAGTTTCCTGACTTCTGATGTACTGAAGTTATGATCTGGAGCAGTGGAATATGCACAAACGTTCTGTTGTGTGTGCTTATTGTTATCTTACAGAGCACAATGAATTTTATGCATGTTCTCCAGGGTTCCTTAAAATGTGCTGACGAGCAAATATGCTTGCCTGTAAGCCAGTTCAGCAGAACAGTTGTGAAGTAAAAACACAGTAGAAAACAAAGCAGACTTCTTGTAGGGCTGGGATTTTAAAGTGTCGAAAGCATGTAGAGAATTTTGGAGAACAAATCCCATTGAGAGTCAAAGGGATTTGTGTGATTAAATCCTCCAGCCTTTTTGGAAAAATGTTTCCTAAATAAGTAAATAAACGGAAACTGCATTCACCCTGTTCTAGTTTTGAGCAAGATTCTGATGGTACAGCAGTGTCCCTAGATCTAGATGGTTCTGGGTGACCTTTTGACAGAAAGCTCCTAAAGCAATCCTGTAACAGCAGATCAGTGTATCCACTACCACGGAAGAAAAAAAGTTTGGGAAATAGATTTCAAGTGGGAGCAGGCAGAGAAACCTGAAAATTACAGAAGACAAAAAAAAAAAAGACTGACACACACAGGAACAAAAGAATCCAGAGGATTTCCTAACTGATGGTTAAGGGAAGTGTAACTGCAGTGTCCTCAGAGGTTCAAACTTCACTCCTGGTGTTTTAAGGAAATAGATTCGGAGCTTGCTGATGTGTCTTAGTCTCCATTAGCTTTACTGGATGTTGCCTCCTTCTCAACTACCTTTCACCTAAAGACTGTATAACATTGTGTTATATCCAGAACAACCTCATCATTTGGTTACTAGGAAGATGATTTTTGCATAGGCCAGTGTTTGCATGCAGTGAGTCAAGTAGAGTCTAATTTGGCTCTCTTTCAGTTTGATACGTACCTACCTCAAGTCCAAGCATAGTAGAGAGAATCTAAAAACCCATCAAAAGCAAATCAGAGTTTGCATTATACACCAGGTGTGTTTCTGAAAATTACTTTGAGAATAGGTTTCTGTTGCAGTGTTCAGTGCTGAGTAACTGCTATGCTCCTCACTTCAGGTTCAAATGCTGATAGCAACATAGGTGCTTCTATCCATCCTTCATGTACTGTTACTGCAGTGCTGATAGCTCCTACCCTGTTCAGGTAGATACACCAATGAAAGTGTGTTGTACACATTCTCATGTTATTTTTAAAGCAAAGCATCCATTTTTACTGTTTGTCTTTTGAGAAAGGTCTGAAAAAAATTCTGAGACTTTCATGTTTCTTAGCTTCTTTTTCCACGTCTTCTGAACTTGAGCTAACTGAGCCATTTAACTGTTATGGAGGTACTTCTGTGCGTCTCCACGACTGTTACTCTATTCTTTGAGTTTTCTATGCCAGAAAGGTTTCTTCCTGACTTGCGTAAGTCAGGATGAGTAAAATCTCACTTTCCTACATTGAGACACTCATGAAGAGCAAAAAGACAAAGCAAACTGACTCATCTTGACAGTACAGGTGCACCATGGACAACTGTGGCTGAGGAACAAAATTCTGCTTGTGCATAGGGCTACCTAACTTCACAGCAGTGTACATTTTCACAGTAGAGCTTTTCACTGAGGACATGGATGGCACTGAATTTGTGAGAGAAAAGGGCTCCAAAATGTGTTCTGGTCAAGTAATTTGAGTGCAGTGTATTCTGCAGTGTGCTGTTTATCTATCTCAGAGACCGCAGAGGTGTGTTAGTAGTACAGACCATCCTGCCTGAATCTTCCAGCATGCTCTTCACTTGCTGTAGAAAGTGAGAACCTCCCTGCAGGTGTGAAAGCAGTGAGTCTTCAGCTCAGTCAGCTGCTGGCAGCTTGTCTGAGGCAGCCAGAATGGTGCCAGCTAGTTCTGGCTGCTACTGGAGGAGTCCTGGAAGCTCTTTAGATCAGGCACCCTGCAGCAAAAATAAAGGAGCTTCTTTATTTTCCAGTAATAACTCAGTATATTGCTGTTCATGCAGAGGGGATAACTTTGCATTAGTTACTCCTAGAAAAAAGATACAAGGAATTGTTTATGTAAAGCTCAAAGGGAGGATTATGTGAATTACCATCTGATAATGGAGGCACACAGAATTAATGATAAAGGTACGTGCTTGTGTACGTCAGACCTTTGACTCTCTAATCCTGCCCAATTGCTGCAGTCAGGATCACAGAGATTATTTTTGTGTCCTATTGCTCAGCAAAAACAAAACAGATCAACCATAGTTTGTGGGATTAGATCAGCCCTGTCCTGAGGCATTGAGCACAAAATACAAAGCTTCTGGCAAAAATAAACAGAAATACAGCCAGCTTGTCCTTAAATCTTAGTAAGAAAAGTGCATCTGTTGTGGCCATAAAATAAATGACTTGTTTTAAAAGACAAAAAAAAGCATCAATACATCATTTTAGAGCTATGCTTTTTGTAGTGCAGAATCGTTCTACGGCTTGCAGCAGTCAGGGATAGAGACTATTAATTGAGTCCGTTCCCCTGCACTCGTGGACATAATCCCCTGATGCAAATACATGGTTTATTAAGGTTACAATGTACTTGCTATGGGAATCAGGCCTCTAATAACATCATCTCCAGAGCTCTGGAGGAGTAATGCTTCTTCTCTTCAAGACATGCCCTGTGGTTGGATATAAACTAGTAAAAGGAGTGGTGTAAAAGGGCAGAGGAGGTGAACAAAGCGCAGTAAGAAATGCCACTTGAGTGAAGCCATATGTGTTCAGGTTATATGAAGGCACTGAGTACTTTTCCAAATAGATCACTGTTTGATGAGAGAACAGATATATTGACTTATGTTTAAATTCTCATGGCAGATTTTGAGTTTCAGTTTCCATCCCAGTACACTGGAGCCTAGAGTGGATAAGAGTGCTGAGCCCCATAGTAAGTCTGAGAGGCAAGAAGGCATCAGTATTCGGTTCTGCCAGAATCTTCTTCGAACACGTGAATAAAAGGCCGAAAGAATAGCTCTAGCACTCCAGACTGAAGAAGGGGGAAGAGATTTGAAGAGCCAAGTAGCTTTATTGTGGAACATAATTCAGTACAGGATTTTGCCAAGATCTCTTTCTCCCCGACTTCGAAGTGTGGCTCTTGCTGTTCAGCTTAGCTTGTCACATCAGTGTTGGAAACAGCCCTATTGTACAGATGTCTGTGATTGTGTCCTTCCTCCTCCACCTACTCCAGGCTTTTGCAACTGCTGAGACTGCCTCATTTATACTAGTAGTTGCAATGGTAGGAGCACTGGGATACATAAAGCAACGCATTTAAGTCACTGTGTTTGTATGTTGCAGTGCACAGTGGAGGCCTGAGCACCAAAATCTGCAGATAGTACAATAGTGTGTCTAACTTAACTCACAAGAGTGAGCTTGTGATGCATGCTTTAACTAACCTGATGCTTTTGTCACAAGAGATTCGGTTCTTCGTAGTAAATTTAATACATTCTCCACTTGCCTACCACTTTCTCAGAGCTGCTTCACTTTTTTCCATTGTGAGAGCTGATGTCATTGTAAAGGCACATGAAACACAGCTGACAGTGGTATTTTTTTTTCTACCTACTGCTTTACAAGCTCCATGTAGCATAGGGCGGTACAGAAAAGACACTCTGACACTAAGAGTATTGCTTTTATTAGGATTTTAGTTGGAGTTTCTCAAAGTTGTACCTCACTCAGTGTTTCAGTTTGACTTGTCAGGATCCGTAACTCAGGGAAGGAAGCAGTAACCTTCAGAAATCAACTCTGGATGAGGGTGTTAAAAGTTGTTCATTCAAAAATTAAGATACTGAATTGTTCATCATTTTTTTTAAATAACATCTGTCTTCGCTTTAAAACCTTCTGTTAAGTGCTCATCTGTGCATATATACACACATAGTGTCAGAAAACTGGGATCTGAAATGGTATCACTTGAAATCTTTGTTCACCATTTAGAAAGCTAGTTACAGTCATTTTCCTTTCCTAAAATAAATGTGAGAGGAAACATTGAATTAATCATGGATATAAAGGCTGCCTGAAGTGAAGTAGCTCATTAAGATTCCTTCTTGCAAGATCTGTTTCTTTAAGAGTTTTAATCTCTGTAGTATTTTTTTTCCTTAGTTGGAATATGTGTAATATTCTTCAACAATGAAGTGCTTTACTGGGCTAGTTATCATCCTTTGCCTTAAGCAAGTGTATACAATTACTTTTGTACTAGTGTTTCTCTGAAAAGTTTTATTACCCTGGGATCTCCTGGCTTTTAGAACCTGTGCAGTGGAATATGCACTGTTAGAGAGAATACATTATTGCCTCAGAAAATCCCTCCTTGGAAGTTGCATCCCTCTACACAGAGTAAACTGTTTGTTTTTCCATCGCTGTTCTCTGGATTATAGCACCACCTACAAGTTACTTTCAAACTGCAAATGCAAGCTGGTGATTTTTGCTTGGTTTGTGTACCTTTGTTCATGATGAAGCTGTAATTGCCCTCTCTTCCCATGCTCACAAAGTATCAGTGACTTCAACCGTAGGAACTTGCTGCTGTTTAGGAAACTATGGCTCCTGCACATCTTACTCTTTTCTTAGGAACCACTGCTTCATCTAGTTCTTAAGAGCAATGCAAGTCTCTGGATCCCATTTATTTTTAAGGTCTAAATTAATGAGGGAAAAGGGGTCTTGGAAGGGGGCTTATTAAAAACGATCCATATGCCAAAACATGATAAACTAATATAAAAGGCACTGATGAAAGATCAGGTCTGAAGACTGAAGATTGTTATGGTGAACCAAAAGCAACCTTATTGTTTCTTCAAGTGGATTATGGAGCTAAACTATTTTTTCTTTTTAAGTCCTGTCAGTTTGGCAAGTCTGATTACTTAAATCTTGTGAGAGTGAAATCTGTCTTACTCTGTGACAGGGTGACTAAGCTGCCCAAAAAACAGGAAGTTATTGCAATGGCTGTAATGGCCTCAGTGAAGTTTATTCTTCTCGGTCTTTCTCAGAGCACAATACTCTTTGTGTACTTTCATGGCATTATGTACAGTTTGGGAAATACTTATCTGTAGCTTTTCCATTGGTTAATCCCTCTCTCCAATGTAGCCAACAAACTTTTACTCTGATGGAAATTATGACGACATTTTATTCTTTCATTTCTGCTATAACAGGAATGTTATTTGTACTCAACAGAAATAGAAGGCACTCACCAATAAGGATGCATTTTACATCTATCACAATAGTTTATAGACTGCTCTTGCAGCTGCTTTAACACTAGAAAGCCAAGCCAAGAAGGGAGCTCAGACAATGCACTTTGCAGTTTGGGAAGCCTTGGCTTTGTTCAGTATCAGAAAAGAGATGTTGCCATCTGCTTTGAACCAGTGAGTGCTGCTGCAGACCCAAATACCCTCATCAGACTTCCCACGTGGCCTTGGCCTGGTCTTATGGATGCTATTTATATGAGCAGCTGCCAACTGCTTCACAGCTTAAAAAATTGCTGCCTTGCAGTCAGAAATGACCACCCCTTCTAATGAGGTGATGAATTGTCCTGGTTAGTCTCTTCTGGCTTGGAGTAGGACAGCATGCACAGGCTGGCTTGTACTGACCTATTTTTGCTCTGCTCTAGAGTGGACTGGGATTGCACAAAGAACATTCCCACTATCAATTATTCCTCTATTCGTTATAACTGATAGACCACTTTGCTGCCTTGCAGAGATACAGAGAGAGGCTTTATTGGCTGCTTTGATATTGTGGAAATTGGAGCCAAATATGATAGGACTAGGTCTTCAAATTTAAAATTATATTTACCAAGGAAACAAGAGCTCTTTTTTTGATAACTGCTTTGACACTGAGCCACATTTGCTTACATTGGTAAGGGCTTTTCACATCCCCCCCAGCACCATAGGACACAAACTCAGAATCTTCTCTCTAGTCTTCGTGTTCAAATTATCAAGGAGTGCATTTAATACCCCTGTGCCATCAGCAGTATATCTCAGTTATTCTTTATTAATTTCTGTGCTTTAACTTCTGTGCCTTGAATGGGTAGCATTGTACTTGCATTGCAAAGTTGCTTTTGTTCATTGGCTGGTAATGTACTTTAATGTGGAGGAAGGCTGGGTAAGGGCTGAGTAAAACGGTCTCATTATGAGAGACTGTATTTACTTTCGATGCATTCTGTTGTTTTGTAGCTATCATGAGCCAGAAGTTTCCAGCAGTTAATATTGCTGGGGTGGAGTAAGCTAACGCATGCTCATAGCCTTAGCTCTACTGGTTTGTTTATATTCTACCAACCTGGGGACTGTGCTGTCCTAGCTTCACAGCACTGCAAGTTAGTATTCATCATCTCAGAAACCCTATGTGCTTAACTCCTCAGCTGTTGTATTTAAAATGCATGGAGTTAGACTTGTTTTAGGGTTTTTAAGGAAGCTACCGGGCCTTGGGCTTCTTGCTTTAGCAATCACTAGACTGGATCAAGTCTTAGGAAGGCATTATGCTCATCTGGCCAGAGCCAGTTTGCAGGTTTTGCATCTAAAACCACTGTAGTTTACAGCAACTGTAACTCATACTCCTTACATTGCTCTTGGTAAGCAGTAATAGGAAAGAGATGTGCTGGCTTTAGATAAATACAATTTTTTTTACATAACAGGAACTTGTTCTGTTGATGTGATAGATGGCACAATTTGTTTCATGTTTCACCTTCCTCCTTATCCTCTTCACTGCCTCAGTCCCAGCTTTCAGCTGTAGGCTGGCCGATGTGTTCAAAGGATGGAATAACCATAACGGATGGGGTAACTGTTACTTGATTGATTCCAGCCTGTACAAGCAGGGAAGAGACGATTTTTGTGAGCCCCTAAGCTCTGGGTTTTGTAGGTTCAGTGAAATTGCTGGCTGAAGATGTAAATGAATAAGTTCCTGATGATGACAGCTGTTACTTTGTAGATCATCCTCTTCCTGCAGCAGTTCCTCCCTGACCTAGTTGCTTGGTCTGTATTCTGTCACCTACAAACACATACTGGGGAAAGAGTTGGTTTTTTTTTTTTTTAGCCTGTTTCCTAATTATACAGCATGCTTCTCCAGTGGGTCTATGTGAAGTGATTTTCTAGATTGAAGATATCTTAGATGTTTTGGAATTTATTACAGCACTGAAGTTTCTCTGCCTTTTAGTGGCTGTGTGGAAATTAAGTGTGAATATACCAAGAAAAGCTTTAGCAAAATTTAAAAAAGAAAAAATTCCTAGCAAGAGGACACACAATCTTTCAGCAGAAAAGGATCCATTGCATTCCCACATGTATTACTATTAGCAGTAGATGCCTTGTCCAAATGAGTTATTTGTTTATTTGCCTAGGAGAAGCCTTATTTCATCACACAACTGTGAGTTTTCTGACAGAGTTGCTAGCACCTGCTGGTAGAACTTGAAAAGCACATTGTCTAGCTGCCCTTCTGCTGACTCTTATTTCTCCTTTACTCACTTTTTTTTTTTTTTTTTTCAATTGCCAAATGTTTTGCAAGATAATGGGATTCAATATTTGAGAATTCATCTACTCCTGCTGCTTCTTTCCTGACTGAAGTAATAATCAACTCATGGAATCACAGATGGCTTCTTCAGAGGTGTTTATGTCACAGGAATGTGGTTTCAGGTGGGGACAATAAGAACTAGGAGGAGAAGAAATGTAATTATGCAGGTTCCATACAAGTTACTGTAGTAATAAAAGCAAAAAACTTCACCTTCTGGTGCCAGCAGAGACAAAATTATTTCCAAACAGAGAATAGCTTAAAAAATTTGCTGATCTTTTTATCAGAAGCTCCTCAGGTTTTTTTTTAACAACTGGATTACCAACTTGTAGATAAATATATAGTGTAGTATCATGGGCTTTTATTATGATACGTGGAAGAGAGAGGTTTTTTTTTTTTTTTTTTAATGTAGTAACAGATGCCAAAGGTAATCCAATAATTTCTAACAATCTTTTACCTTGAAACAGCACTTGGGTTGTGGGCATAGCTACATTTAATTATTAAATTTAATTATTTCTTCTGGCAGAATACCTTATTGTTAGAAAAGAGGGAAAGCCAAATGACATGAAATGGTGATAGCATAGGGGAGCCTTCATTTGCATGTTAGATTCACATAACCTGGTTCCCAACTCAGCTCGAAAGGCCTCTGTCCCCTTGATGGATTTGCACACAAGGCCTGCTCCAAAAGTAATAGACTTGAGTGTGCTGGCCTGCAACATCAGAGGTGGATACTGACGGTATGGTGGCAGAAACTAAACCTTGCCACCAACATACTGTTATGTGGTGTTGCTGTGTGACAGATGGCAGCAGAAGGGCAGTCTGGTGAAATGGGGTCTGATGTGGAAGTGGATATGAAGCACAAGCGTGGAACTGAATTCCTCCATGTAGAAAAATAGCATTTATTGACATTCATTGATGCTTGCTGGATGTTTATGGAAACCAATCAGTGGATATTAGCACAGTGAGGTGGTGGGTGGTTTATTTCAGCAACGGTGACAACAGTGTGAGAGACAAACCAAGCTCCAACTGAGCATGCAGATTTTAATGAGCATGGCATGCATGATCTCATTCATGGCTGATGAAAATACACAGCCGATGGTGTTGAAAAAGAGTATTTTGTAGAGAATTTGCTTTGTCAAATAGTATTATTGTGCTCGTTGTTGTTTCCATGGGAATAAATATGAGGCATTATTTTCATAGCGACCGGCACACTTAGCTACGTGTCTCAGTTGTCCTCTGTAAAATGAGGGTGGAATAAATCTTTATGTAAGGTAAGGAGTGCAGTGGTAATAAATGCTTTAGCAAATAGGAACAGCATTCACTGGAGCCGCCTTCCTTCATTTCTTTTATCCTCTGGGAAGAGTTAAACTTGCAGTGAAGGTAGACTGTATCTTGTGAATCACTGACCTTATGTCTATATCACTCCATTGGCTACTCTGCTACTTTCTATGAATCTTCTGATAAACCCATTCTTCCAAATCACAAACTTCTGGAGAAACTGTATGTACCAGTTACAGATATGCTCTCCAAGTATTTCTTTCTGTTAGTCTTATTCATTGGAAACTTGGAGCAATACCCAGCTTTATCACCTAATGCAATGACAAGTATCAGGACACTGATCCAGATTTCACTCTACCCCTGTGTACCTTATGAGGACACTTGTCTTTTTTTTTTTTTTTTTAATGCAGCAAAACCTATCTACAGTTGGATATTTCACAGAATGCTACATTCACATGCTATCAATTTAAGGATTCTGCTTTCAGTTCAAGGTCTTCAGTTCTATTGCTTCTATTCCTACCATTTCTTGTCTTTGGGTCTCATTGTTAAACATGGGATGGTCTTTAAAATGTAAGTGTAGTTGTATGGAAGCTGTTGAGTCATGGCCTGAAGTACTGATTAAGCACCTGGGGGAACGACCTGTCAGTCCTGGGAGCACAGCTGAAGGCAATTCAGCTGTGTAACTGGAAGGGGTGGAGCCTGGCTGCACCTCTCTTAGACCCCATTTAAGGGCTGAATGGCCGTGAGGAAGGATCTCTGGTTGGAGGTTTCTCCCTTGTGGAGCCTTTCCCTGTAAGCTTAGATCTTCAGAGAGGGTGAGGATTCTTTCCCTATTTGTCCTTATGCCATTTCATTCTTGTATCACGTTTCCACTGCTCTAATCTTTCCAAGTGTAACAGTAGTTCATAATAATATCGTAAACTTCTTGGAGTTTAGAGGAGAGTTGTTAATTTCTTCTTTGTGTAGATTTATCTTTCCATGATTTTCTTTCTAATGTTATTTGCTGAATGCAAAACCTGCTGAAAAAGGTAAGATATTCTGGGTATCAGGGTAAGAAAAACCGTGCTGTAACTGATTTATTCCTTAATAAGTAGAAGGTAAAGTAGGATGAGTTTATATGGGCTGAACCCTTTCCTAGGCTTATTGGACCATTGTATTTGAAACTGAGAAATTCTTTGATCTGTGTTTATTCTTGCTCTCTGATTTAATTGATATATTTTTCAAGAAATAGGGAGACTTTAAAAATGTGTGTTATCCTTGTTTAGGACTTGGGGAAATAATTCCTACTGTGTATTTCTGTATTACACAAGTCATACATAAAATATAAAAAAATTTCTGTTGGAGTATTACCCTCCTATATGTATTGTATACATGCTTTTTTCTTCTCTAGTGCAATGGGCCTTTTTGTTTATTTGAATTACTTTGTTTTTCCTCAACACCCCTTTTAATTCAGACCTTTGTCTGTCTACTTTACCCCTCCGGTGTTGAGGTCAACCTCTAAGCTGACTCCATTCAGGAAGGACAAACAGGATACAAAGAAAAGTTCTTGGTTTTAAGTATGCATAAGCCAAAAAAAACAACCAAACAAAAGAACCATACCAACGACAAAAAAGCTTTTAGACAGCTCATCAAAGGTCTTGGACTGCTAACTTACTTGTAGAGAGAAATGTAGATTGAAAAACAATGTGTGCTTCAGTATTTCTACTGGGCAGGCCATGTGTGGGTATAGGCAAAATCTGAGAGTCACTCAGATTCACAGTTTATAGCACACAAAATCTCCAGTCCAATTGGATGCCATCATGCCATCAGGTTTGCTTTTATGGTTGCAGCTGACTCAAATGGCTGGTATATGCTGACTTTGCAGGTGACTTTTCAATCACAAAAATACTGCTGTTCTTGCACCTAATTATTCTCACATAATGCACTATTCTGCCTCCCAGGACTCAGTTTAGTGCCTCTGAAGTGGTGATAAAGCCTGAGCACTGACAGCATGAGCAACCGGTGTTCTTAAAGGTAAACGTGTAGACTTATCACTTGACTGTTGCAGCAGATTGTGATAGGGGGATGAGTAGAGAGTCGTGTCCTTTCAAGATCAAGCACTGCAACAAAGGGGGAAAGAAAAATATCTGTACTTGATAATGAATCAATACTTAATTGGTTTGATTTGCGTAACTTTGAGCAAGCTATTTCTTATTCAAGTAGTTGTGATTAAATACATTTCCAAAGTGCTCAAACAACATAGAAACTAAAGGTAGTTTTGATTTTTTTACCTTCTGTTAGCTTGGATATTTGTACCTAAAGGGTAGAAATGCTGTGAATTGGCCAAGACTGGGTAGTCAAGAATTCTAATTGATAATGTATAAAGGGCTTATTAAGCCTATCGTGTTCCTGTCTTCCAGTTGTTTCTTGTGCTTAGGAGGTTCCAGATGCTAAATTTGAGTATCTGATTGCAAGCTACCATGCTTCATAGTGAAGTTAGCCTATCCTTTGCTGCTTTTTTTTTGTTGTTGTTGTTGTTCATAGTTTCTACAGGCCTAGAGAATATGTAATATTGATGATCAGATCTGAGGCGTACTGTCAGGACTAGCTATGATATTAGGTGTTCTTTCTATTTACAAATATGTCATGTTTTAGCTTGTGCAGTCACTAATGCTTGTGCTCTCCGTAGAGCTAATTATCTCAAGTGCAAATTCACTCCTTTGCAGCTCTCTCTCTGATTTCACATTTAGCCAGTAGAACACTTCCCTCAGCCACAAAACCTGTGCTCAGCTGCTCTTTTATTCTGATCCTGCTTGTGTTTCAGAGCAGTTTGCACTTAGAGCTGCAATTTAAAAAGAATTATTATCTGCTGCTTTTGCCTGGCGGCTAACCTGACAGGCCTGCCTGAACTCCAATAGAACCTTCTCATCTAGCTGATTCATTTGAGATATTCTGATCCAATATGAAATACAGATTAGAAACAGGAAAAGCAAGGGCATCCTTTTGTTTCTGCAGATGGGTGATATTTTGACCTTTTGGGAGTGAGATGATAGTTATCTGGCCTACTGAATACTTGAATATTTTTATGGGATGAGCCAGCAAATACGAGGAAATTAAGAGTGTATGTCAGCCCATAGCAAAGCAGAGTTGCAGGACAGAGCAAATCTGGGTGCAACATAAACAAAGATAATGGATGTGAAGAATCTAGTATTTTTTTTTCCCAGTATTCCCTAGAGTTCAACAGCCTGAAAGTTCCAAATGGTTTGTATTGATGCTTACCTCCTTTGTGGTCACTGTCTTTTTGCAATCTATGCATTCCAGTCAGTACAGAGTTCTCTTACATTTTGAGTGTCGCTGAGTCTAATGTTAGTTTTTAACCTATGAGAGAGAATAGAAGAAGCAAGGAGTGTAACTGCAAACCAAAAGGAAGTAAAGATGTATGACTGCAAATCAAAACCGAGAGGTAAGTAACTCCTGCCCTGTGCACTGAAAGTTCATAATCTAATTGGGTGAAATTTGAATTTCTTACAGATACTGGGATAAAATATCCTGCCCAGTGACAGGCAACATAGAAAAGAGTGCTCCACTCCCTCTGAAACCTCTGGCTGGTAACTCCATCAAAGATGGTAGATCAGACCTGTGCAGTGTCTTCCTAATTTCACGTTATGAAGCTGTTTATCATGCAGACCGTTTATTTCCTGATGAAGCAAGGATCAGTAGGGTGATTGTACATATGCTGCAACTCCAGAGTTTAAAAATATCTCTGTAATGCTGGAAAAAGGCAGAGATGCTGCACGTGAGGAAGGGGAGAGAGTGTTAATTGCTTTCACGTTCATCACTTCGGGAGGGTGAGTTGTTGATAAAGTGCTGATAGCTAAGATAACAAGCTGCATCCCCATGTAACATCCCATTTTTATTTGTTGCCTTGCTTCTTAAAGCACTTCCACAGCCTGTCCCTGAGGCAGAGTTTCTTTCTAGAACTGATGCTTGTTTTTGTGAAAAAGCTATGGGCAAATACAGCATTAAACCTGGTTTCTTCACTTTACTGAGATATCAAGGTTTTGATGAGGGCTGCAGCATCAGTAGCACAGGTTGTATCGTAGACTTGTATCACTATTGCTTGAAATGGCATCTGATTTAGGAATCTCTTAGAGCTGCTTGTAAGACATTCAAAGATTTTAATATGTCTTTGAAACATCCCTGTGTTGTATGTACTGTGTGTGACTTCTGTTGCTGTTAATGTGGATTGAGCCCGATTGTTTACCTAGTAGAGACAGCAGTGTGAGAAAGTCTTTCTGCAGGAATGTGTAAGTAATGCACTTTAATGCCATTCTTAGAGTGGAAAGGGACTGTTGACCTGTTCCCCTAAGGAAAGAAATAATACACTAATCTTGACATTATGTTTGCATATTTAGTTCTTCATCTTTAATCTATAATTGGCATCTGGCATTTACTGCTCTGCTTCTTCCTTTGAGGAATACTTTAAGTTAAAAAGAAAGTCCAGCATTTAGTGCAAAACTTCAGGCAGGCTTTAATTATAGTCTTCTGCTAATCAGAGTGTGGGAAGATGGGCAGAACATGAACGGTTGGGATTGCTGTCCTGGGTTGAAAATCTGAAGAGGAATTTCTTAAATTGTTCTGAGCAAGTCAGTGGTGTTTCCACATCTTGAAGTGGCATCTGGTACATGTAGAAGTTTGTGTCTCTGATTAAATATTAATAGAATCATTTATCTTTATAAAAATGTTTTAAGGTACCTGGCTAACTGGTAACTGGAATACTGGGACAAGCATTTTCTTTCTCATTTTGTCTTTTTTTTTTTTTTTTAATACCTGCTACATTAAGAAGCATTATGTTGTATTAGTCTGAAATGAGCTTTCTGCTGTGTGGATTACAAGGTGCTAAAGAGTGAACATGTTGTCTAATTCAGCCCTTCTGAATATTTTTTATGGTAGTATTCAGGTTCTTAATTGTTACATTAAGAGTATTTTTTTGGTTGTTATTTAGAATATTATGCTTTTGTGTACAGTGTGGCAGCAGAACAGATAATGAAAAAAAGCACAGTCTTTTTTCATGCTTAGCTCTCGTTTGTGGTGTATTTGTATGCCTGCCTGTACAAGCTTAATAATGCTTTAACCTAGTTTTTTTTGTGTTTATGAAGGAAGATTCCTAGAGGCTCCCAGCAGTAACCTCTATGTTAAATCACAGGAGAGGGGAACACGCATATTGAAAATACTGCTTTAGATAGTCAAATAGCTAGATTATTTGCTGTTATGGAGGCCAACTCTGTTTAGCTCTTTCCAGTGTGTGAGACTATTTTGGCAATAATAAGCCTGCAAAATAATCACTGATTGTTTGAGACATCTGCTCAGATTAGAATAATAGATTGGCATAACTTTCATAATGCTGTGTTTTCACACCATGAGCGTAACTGACCTGCAAGCTGAGTGTCGTAGGAGGAAGAGGCATGGAGTATGAGTTCAATTCTAAATTCTTTAGTAAGATGTGTTTCTTTACCTCAGAAACAAGAGGTCCGGTTCTGAAATTCTGAAATCTGATCCGTGTGTGTTTTGAGTTCTGCAGCATGGAACTAACGTCTTCTGGAGAGCAAGAAGTATTCTCCTTGGCTCTCAGCATGATCAAGGAGTCTGTAACTGTGAGATCCATGGCTAAAGGATTGCCTGGAGAACCGCTTGTGCTTGTAATGAACTGTGGGGAGCCACATCTACTGGTAATCAATTGCAGGGAAGGAGTATAGCTTAATTTTTGAGATTTGAGATTGAGTTTGCAGCTAAATAAAAAAGCACTTCCTTGCTTATAAACAAGACAAACCTGATCAGTAAAACAGTGAGACACTAAATGTGTAGTCTCTCAATGTTCTTCTGAGTTCTGATAAAAGCACCGCTTTGTCTTCAATTTTTAGATCTATTAATCTTTGAGGGATGCTGCAAAAATGGAGAGATTAAGACGACAATAAATGTTCCCAGAGCTTTCAGATGAGGTAACTGTACAGATAACTGTACAGATTGCAGAAAAGAGTATTACCTCCATGTGTTGAAAAGCTATATCAAAGCTATTTTACTTAAGCAGTAGAATTTATTAAAGTATACTCTTGTATAGTTTAGCCAGATCAGTTTTGACACAGAGGTAATGTGACAAACTGTTGAAAAACTGCTGCTAACAGAAAGCAGCTCATTCTGCACTTCATTTTCCTACCACAGAATGGTTGAATTTGTATCCCAGGGGAGTGATAATGCACTGAAAACCCTAAAATTAACGAAACAGCTCCTAAGAATACAATACTTCTCCCTCATATTGTTGGAGTATATTGAACATTGCTCTGCGTGTGAACACCTATATCCGGATAACTTTTTGCCTCTATTCCCAAATGCAGACTGTGATGATGGAAGCTCAGCTGAAGAGCCCAAATATATTGCAAAAATGTTGCTGATTTAAAGAAGTTTTCCAGTGAGTGTCAAGTATTTTTTCCACCCCCAATCTTATCCTTGAAGGAGATAAATCTTTGTTCCTTTAATGTTTCTCAAAACACTAAGTCAGGATTTTTACTAAGTCAGGCTCTCTGAGGTACCTAGGAACTGTTAAATTTTTCTCTGAATTGTTCGTTGAAATTCATTTTCTCAGCTCCCAGGAAAAGGCTGAAACTAAGAACAGATTGGGCGGCTGTTATAAAGAAATTTGTGCAGATATCTGCAATTCTGAGACCCAAAGCACTGACAAAAGTCCTGAAGAGATGCTCTGACCAGAAGCAAGTGTTACACATTGCCAAATCCCATGCAAGATAACTAAATCAGCCCCAGAATTACCTACTTTCAGTGTTTTCTTGGGAAAAGTAAGAATCATGTAGATTATTTGAATGTTTTTCTGCTTGAATTATGGGAAATTTGATATGGGGTAGAATCAGAAGGAAAAAACAGTTACTTCTATTTTTATGATGTGAAAATTGAGTATTTTACCTCCTGACTTTGAAGGTAAGTCTGAGATAACTGGTAGCACTAGAAATGCACGTCAGAGCTCTGTGTATTTACACAAGAGTGTATCTAGAGGTAGCTAAGCTGCCATGCTTCAAATCCATTGTTATTCTTTTTCCTCCAGATGGAGCAGTTTTCTTCTGAGTCCCTGTTTAGCTGGGACACAAGTTTTCAAAATGAAAACTCAAAATCGTATTTATCATTGTTAATTAAACTCTGTTTTTTTTCATTACTTTTTAAATAAAACTGGGTCATCGGTACGGCATTCTGAGTTCAGAATTTTTCACTAGTTTTTTTTTCCCCTTTCCTCTGCAGAAGAGTATATTCTGCAGCTCAGCTCAGTGGAGCTGGGTAGGTGTGAAAGTAACTGGAAGAGCGAATGATGGCTGTGAGGAGTTCCTTCACCTTTCCATTGAGGACGAAGGCTTTTGGTGGCTTGTGGTCACAGTATTGCTCCCACAGTGTTGTCCCGGTCTTTGGCTCAGGTTTTTCATGTGTGTGCATGGGACTTCTGCTTCCATTTCTTTTTGCCCCAAACAAGTTAGAAATTTTTCAGTTTTGTGAGCTGATGATTTAGCTCTTGTGCTCGCTGAGTAGTTAGTTAAGACCTTGGGAAATCACGCCATTCTCACTGATAGCTTGGTTGTTTTGAGTCATTCTGAAATATTTCAGAATAGGTGATTAAAACTCCCATATATAGAAAATATTCAGAAAACAATGGAACTCCAATATTATTGGATACAAATGCTGTGTGTGGTGGTATGATGTGTTCAATGCTTGACATTTCACAATTTGCTTGGGAAGGTAAATGGATTAAAATGTTAATTTGTTACAATGAGTTTCCATGATGAAAAATTCAAAAGGTCTTCTGCTCACATTCTCAGGTCAGGAAAAAGCTTGACTTTTACAAGTCAAAATAAAAGGGATTTCTACATAATGCATGAATGGTGTATAACTTCAATTTTGACTTAACTGGAACGGAGTTTGTCTGTCCTTACCTAACTGCTCTGTACTGGAAAGAATTGGGGAGGAGGGGATAGTGGGTTGCTTGAAGGATTAGTAGAGTAGAGTGCAAAGACTTTCGCTTGCATAGCAGGTCATCAGCTTGAATGCGGCAGAGCTCATCACCACCAATCAGCTTATCAGTGTCTTCTGCTGATTGTTAGCCCTCTTTACCAAGTTCCTGATGCCACAGCACTGAACATCAACCTGAACTTGTGATGTAATGAAGAATGGCAGTCACTGTTACAAAACCTGTTGATCTGAGGGCCCCGTGGGCTTGTGATATTGTGAAGGGAAATGGCTTCTTGGATCATGGGATTCTAGAGGCTGTCGAGTGTCGGTGAGAGTGCCGTACAATCTCTGCAATGAACCAAGGCTCTGTTTCACAACAAGTTACATTACGTCTTTGCCGCTTCCTATGCTGTTGGGAGACTGCTCCTGATTTCTGTAATAACCTTTGGCTTTCCAGAAAACTCTGGTCCAGCTTTCCTGTTCTAGATGTAGGAACATCCTATGGGGATTTATTTTTTTTTTTTTTTGAGCATGACAGACTTGGAATGCATGCGCCCATGCCCAGCAATTAGCTGTGTTATGTTTGGACAGAGTGTCTGTAGCAAATGCTGCGGTCAGTGATGGGTCTTGAACAAACTTTTGGTCTTGTGTACCTTGATTATCTATACATGGTTTCAAATTCTGAGGTTGTCTTCTTTAGGAAAGTGGGGGAAAAAATAAAACCATGTTTTGCCTTTGTAATAGGGTTGACCAAATAATTTGGAGCTGTTTGACCTTTGTTTAAATTTGAAGTAAAATCTGGCCATGTGTTTGTTTTTTTTTTTTTTTTTTTTTTTTTTAAAAAAACCAAAAAAAAAAAAAACCCTCTTAAAAATGGGTACTAAACAAGAAACTATTTGATGGTTCTTTGTATTTTTCTGCTTTAACAGCTAATGTTTCAGACACCATTCCAACTCTGTTTAAAAGAAATTATGTTCCAAATAATAGTTGTAAAATAGCTTTTTGTTTCCCAAGGACTGGGAATCATGCATGAAATCTTTCAAATTAATGACAAGATTTGAATTGAGTATGTACTCTTAGAGCAAAACTGTCTTGTTTATAAAAAAAAAAAAAAAAAGAAAAACAAAACACAAACAAAACACTGTTTAGACAGCTCGCAGCTAAAGAAGATTAAATTACTGGATTGGACTTTCATATAGCTTGACTGATGAGAAAAATATGCTGCAGTATTCATTGTTTATCAAATATCACTTGATCAGTGGCACTAACAGAAACAAATCTGTGTTGGATGCATGATTACAAAATGATATTGCAGATGCATGAGGAGTTTTGATTCCAGGACCTCTGCAGAGGCAAAAAGTTAAGAGATGCTGAAACAGTAATGTGTACAGTGTAACCAGGGACACATCAGGCAAAGATTTCTTGCTTGAAAAGAATTGCTGTTTTGTGATCTCTCACTGAAGGACATTGCAGAAGTAACCTGCAAGTGCTTATAAAACAGCTGCTCTTCCAATTGCCTCTTCTTCTTCCTCAACTGTTTTTGAAAATAACTTGATGAATCTCTTTGTTGTCACTTCCCAGATAGAGCAGCCTTTGTGGTGAGTTATACCTGCACACAAATGATGTCCACCTAGCTGCAGCACTTCTACTCACAAGGGGGGACTGGAGGCTCATCTGTATGATCATCTAGGTTAGACATAATGTATATTGTTTGCGTTAGTGCCCTGCTGCGTGTAATTTTATTAGGAAGAGAGAGAGGAAAGATGGATTATCTCAGTGTTACCTATTTAGAAACAAACTATTGCCACATGGTGAAAAGTACATTGTGGACATATTTATGTGATATACTGTCCTTTTTTCCTATCTGGAGAAGAGGATTTAGCAAATATTGGCCTTTCGGGTTGCGTGTGTGTGCTGTCGGAAGACCTGGGATCCCATTTCTTCTGTGACTACATAGCCTGAATATGAGTAGCTACTGCCTTCTCAATTGCAGGGGATCCTATGTGTAGGTTTTCTTTTGATTCTTCTTTATTTGTTTACTTCTTAAAAAGCCACTTACTTAAATGTGGTGTTTGCAAAATCAATCTCAGCTGTATATTAATAATGGGAAGAATACAGGGCAAATATCCTCTAGCTAGTCTGTCTGGAAACTCAGCTGTGGTCTGTGGAAAAGTTATCTTGGCTAGTTTGATCATTCCCCACTTAATCAGTCTGGACTGAGTTCTTTTATTGGATTTTCTCTTTTTTTTTTTTTTTTTTTTTTTTTTCTTTTTTGAAGGTAATTCTCAAATTTGTGTTCATGGGGCAGTGGCCAGTAGGAGGTTATTTAACTCCTGCAACTTAGAGTCTCTGTCAGCAGATGGCTGTCTCCCAGTGGGATTTCTAGTTCATGCTTCAAAGGCGGAGAATTCAAATCCTGTTCAGTTTGCTGTGCTGTGAGCAGAGCTACCATACCTGCCTTCTTTCCTGCTGCCTTTTAAGCGAATAGTGCTGCTTTTAATCACAAAAAGAGAAGTTGAGATCTGGAGGGTGTTAATATTATATCATCCTCTCTGAAATAGGAAAGTAGTAGCAGGTTGGGGTAGAAAATTAAGGAGAATTAACCATTTTTCTTAGCTGTAACTACTTTCTGGGCTTCTTTATTTAGTCCTTGTACTGTGCCCTCCTATTGCTTTTTGAGGAATAAGAGTCTTTGTACGCACATGAGGCAAAACTGCCTTTGTGCTCTTGTATAACTGAGGAGCAGACCTGTATTCTGCAGAGACAGGAGGTAGGTACTTGTGTCTGCATAGTTCCTGTTGGGATGTCTGCCTTAAGGTACTTTGCGTACATCTGCAGTCCTTTTTCAGATTCCAGTGCTGGATTCCTTCAAAAATCTTAGAGAAAGTGTAAAATGGGAAAGGTGAAGGAAATTCTGAGGTAGTGCTGTCTCTGTAACTCTCATTTGAAATAAAGAAATGTGATGCTTGTGGCTGATTGCTTGTTTGTTTAATGCAGTATCTAATCTGTAGAAAGAGAATGTGTGCTGCATTTACCCTGCTGCAAAAGCTCTGTTTGAGAGATCATCTGTATCTGCAGTGGTTGTTCAGTTAATCAACAGGAATAAACTGAATTCTACTGTATGTTGTTTTAAAATGAGAAAACTGCCATTTGGTTAGAAAGTAATCAGCACTGCCTGATAGATAATAGACAATTATTGCCTTCTCACGCAACTCACAAACTGCATAGAAATATTTGCTCCAGGTGGCTGAGAGATCGTTATACCACACTGAGTATTCTGTTGGTATTTTGGCCCATGTGATCAATAACCTCTTGTTAATCTCAGTCTCTTCAGGTTAAGAGAGTACTCAAAGCTAGTATGAATTTCGTATCATCAGAGAAAGGACAGAGTCTCATAAGAATAGGTACTTTCTAAATTACCAAAATAAAAAACAACAGCATATCGGAATGGCAGGGGAGAAGCTGTTTGTGCAGAAGGCTGTAGCCTCACAGAAGTGGGGCAGACCGAAGTTTTTGAAGTGAGCTGTAGAGTTAGCAACTGTGATGGGCAGGTCTGGTGGAACAGAGGAATTCAGAAGACCTTGTGGAGAGCTGTATCCTGGGAAGCCTTGCAGCCAGCCTATGAGTAACCCAGGAAATCTGAATTTGGATGCTGGAGTACTGCAGTTCCTCTATTAAGGCAGACCATGTCAGGGAGCTGGTGTTATAACTCTCAGAATGGATGTTGTCCCATAAACAGGAAGGGCAGTGTTTTGGGGACAGTGCGCTAAAGCACAACTTCAAAAGGTAAAAGAAACAAACAAGTTTTTGGAAGATATGTGAAGTAGAGCTCCATCTTTGTTCTACCTGTAATACAGTTTATGGCTGGTTGAGTAGGGCTTTCTATTGCCATCTGCTGAATTTTGCAGTTTCCCTTCCCTCCTGCTCTAGTATTTGCAGATTTCAGCAGCAGAATTGTTGCTTGGAAACTCAATTGTCTTTTTGCATTTACAGTTAGAAAAGGACTTTCAATTTTGGTAATTCGATTACCATGACTAAAACTCCTTAGTAAAGTTAATTTCTGAAGTGACAGGCTCAATGCTGTAGTTACACTGTGTGATATAAACTGTGTTTTCATCAGAGCTAGAGCTGTTCTGATGTGAAAATATGTTGATATCATAATGGCAACATGAAATAAGTTGCGTGAAAATGATCCTGTTGCATATGTTCTAGTGTTGATGTGCCATTTCTACTTCCCTGTTTCCTGGAGCGGGAAACCACCTACGAGTATTCAGATAGCCATTACCTGATAGTGGGTGAATTTAGTTTTGTTGGTTTGTATTTCTTAATTTTCTGCTTGTTAAGCTTTAGTTTTGCATTGTAACACAGCAATCTTATTTTATGTATTCTGGAGAAGACAAACTTCTAGCAGTAATTTGTGTGTACTGATTTCTGCTGAAGCAGTGCTGATATCATGTAAATTTCTTGGTTGTTGCTGAGAGTGTGCCCAGGGCTGGGCTGCTCAGCAAAGATTTAGCTGTAATGTGTTCCTCTGGTGTTAGAAGTGGGCACGAGTTTGAATCTTTTTGTACAGAAAAACTATGGAGTCTTATGTTAAAGGAAAGAACGTGTGACTCATTGTGTCTATTTCAGACTGCTCTCTCACAAGCTCTCTCTCCTATTCCTTGAGGTTTGCATTCCTAAGTAAAACAACAACAACAACAAAAACCCAACTGATGTCAGGAGGCTTTTCTTTAAGGATTCAATTCATAAATGGTACGCTTGGTGCTGACAACTGGTTTTCCTCTGTCATATGTGGTAATGTAAAGAGGTGTGTAAGCATGATGTTGGGAGGAGAGATTCTGAGCAGCTTTGTAACACTCAGTCAAAATGATTTTCTATCTTGTCAGAATGCATTCTTTCTCAGGATCGTTGTTTCTATACTCACCTATGTCCTTCAGGAGCTTCTTTGGGAGGGTTATGGATGTGTTCACAGCTTGCCCAGGGCTTGGTGGGATGACTTTTAGTTTCTTTTTCTTTGGGTCTATTCATTTTGAGGGTTTGGTTTGAAAGGTGAAACACTGATCAGTGGTCATTGTCTTTTTTTTTAACTTGCGTACTAATGTGCTTTAGTGATGTACAAAGAAGGCTGAATGGAGAGCATGGAGTGACTTTCTTTGTAGTTTATGCTGTGATTTGAGAGAAAAATAATAGACCTGCTGCAGTTATGCTCAGGAATCTTGGCATGAGAAGGTGGCTGTACAAATACGCAGAGCTTAAGATGGCTTTTGTTCTTACTGTCATCTGAGTTTAATGCTGAATCTTTAGTTCAGCACTCTGAAGCCACAGTGAAGAGCTATTCTTCTCTTAATTTACAGGATGCATCATAGGGCTGAAAACTGAGCTAAATGCCATGTGAGGCTGTATGAAGTGATAGATCAACACTTGCCATTACATGTGTCAATTTCAGTTTTGAAACTGATATGCATGTAAGCATGATTGATAATTGCATTGAGAGTCTTGTAAGAGTGTCTTAGGAGTTCACTTTGTTTAAAATTGAAGGAAAATGGTTTCTATACAACACTGTGCTACACTTTATAGTAAATGTTACAAATGAACGCTTCAGAGGGTGTTTAAGTACTTTCTGCTATTTCTTATCCCCAAGAGCAGTATTAAAATATCATATTTAGGATACAGAGCTTTGAGTGCTATTTCCCTTAGGATTGGTAGTGGTGGTAGCCTTTGTGGTTTGGCTCATGCTTGGTTACTTTACCTTCCCATCTTTGGGGAGGATTTCCATAAACAGTTACTTCTATTACATCTCAAGAAGCATCTATGTAATAGAACATGGAAACGTGGAAATCCTGCATTTGTGGTGTAGTGTTCTTTTAAAGGCTGTGTGTACAGCAGTAAGCATCACCACCAGATCAGTATTTCCACATCACACCTTTTGTAAAGCTCAGTGGCTTTAACTTTCTGCTGTGGACCATGTAGGGGTCTGGAGGTATGAAATACTACCAAGGTGTTTAATTACCCATATTATTCCAGTGTAGTCAGAAGCACAGGCTGTTAGCAGTTCTGAGAAAATGGTTTGTCCATGAACAGGGATTGTAAAGAGAAAAAGGAGAGGAATGTGCTGATGTTGGGGGGAAAAAAGACTTACAGGTCCCAAGTCAGGGACAATGCTCAGCTGGGGTCTAGGTTATTTTGTTCAGTTTGTGCTTTGGATGTTTTCGGCTAAGAAGAGAGCAACCTCCTCTTTTACTTTCAAGAGTCGGAGATCTTCACTATTGGACCCTTAGGCTCTTTTTCTGCCATCTGAAGTTATTTATTATCAGGTAGGAGGCAGCACAACAGTTCTTAAATGAGTCTCTCACTTGACTTTGCTCTTAAAATTGAATAGCTAGAAAACATTTTGTAGATGTTTGTTCTCAAGCATTTTACCCAAAGAAAACTATGGTTTAACTTCCCACTCCTCATTTGGGTATTAATTCCTATGACTTCTTGTTGTTTGTTATCTATAGGTCTCTACATTTTTTTTTAAATCAGCAAAGTACTGGCTGAATATTGGCTTAGGCATAACATAAAAAATGAAGATTGATCCACAGTTTTCTAAAACACTGTGGGAGTCTTGAATTCAGAGCGGTTTAAACTATACCTGTTATTTGGACTACTTAGCAGTCTGATTTGTTAATGTCTGAGCAAGGAGCTGCCTTGAAACTGGCCTAAATGAGCTTAACTGGAAAGAAGAGACCAGTTGTCAGCATAAAAGAGGCTGCAGAGAGGTGAATCAGCAGAAGCTTCAAGGAAAACTATGACTTTTTGAGAAGTGCAAGCAGCAAACTGTAAAGTTTGTTAATGAAATGCTGGTAGTGAGCAGGTGGGAGAGGAAGTTGTGTAGAGTGGTTTTTTTTGTTTTTTTTTTTTTTAAAACTAAACTTGTGAAGTAAACAGGTTACTTTTTCATCTTTGTTCCCTTCCCTTTATGTTCTTCTTTTTCTTTAAATAAAGTCTATTCTACTCAGTGTGCTTTTAGAATGATCTGGAATTTCCTAAACCTGAAGCAGCTTCGACTCCTGCTGGTGTTGGATGGAGAATGACAATGCCAGTGGCCACGTCAGAAGTGCCACACATGGAACTTTGTCTGAAATGGTATGAAACTGTGGTAGTGTCTTTAATGAGACTATGCAGGGCTTTTGCACACACGTTTGTGGTATGTATTTCTAGCCAGGGTCAATGGATGCTGTGATGTTAAGGTTAGCAAGAAACTTTGTACACAGACTGTGAAAGGTGGCATTTCTTTTTACTTTTTCACACTGCACATTTGTGTCTAGGGAATGTGCAAAGTGAAATCCTTAACCTTCACAGGGAGCCTTGAAAGGTTGTGTGGCTCTTTACATGGGTGTAGCAAGATCGCTGTGTGGAGTGGAGCAGTGTCTGCTACTTAGAGCAAGCCAATTCAGATCCATCTGGTGCACTAAACAAACAAACAAACAACCTTCTGCAAAGTTCCTGGTAGCAGACAACAACTATTTTGTTGTTCTCTTTTTATTTTGTATGCTGCTAGATGTTATTTTGTCTTTTCTGGAGCACAATCTGTAGTTGGTAATGTGACAAAGGTGTTTTAAAGATGGCATATTGAGAAATGTGTGTAGTGTACTTGTAGAATATTTCACTCAGCTTCCTTGTTGGCTTTATCTTAGCATCTTTTGAATCCTAAACACTGCCTATAGCTTTGAAGGAAATCATACTGTTAGAGAAGTGTATAAATTCATTCTAGCCAGTGCAAAAATAATAATTTAGTCAGAATCTGAGTATTGAAGTGAATTAACCATAGAAAATTCATATGGAAGTTTCTTTAGGAAGTACTTCATTTTACAAACAGCAGCAACAAATATGTAACAGGGGATCTGCTGGAACAGGTTCTGTGTTTTACCCTTCTTTGCTGAAACATTTCTCCATTTTTTTTAAGGTGATGGAGTTCATTAGGATTTATTTTTTTAATGCTGTCATGTAACTACAGAAGATGCCCAAGATGACTTCCTATAAATGTAGATCCAAGCAACTTCTTTGTGCCTTTCAAATTGGTGGTGCTATTTCTAAGAACTTGTAGTAAAATCAGGTGCTAGAAAGATAAATATCCTAATCAGCTAGAGATAAAGATCTGTCATGTGTTTTTCAGCCTGTAGAATAATTTTTTAGGCACAATGTGACAAACAATATTCAACTAAGACATGCTGCAGTTCTCTGTAGGATCCAGCTGTGTGTTTTCTTCAGTGGAAGACTGTTAGGGAACTTGCAGTTGTAGCTGAGAAACTGAAGGAGAAAAAAATCCCATATCTCAAAAAATAATCTTTTTTCTATAATAACCACAAAGTGAACATACTGTACAAAGGAGCCCTACGTGAAAAAGAAAGCTGCAGAACTAACCGTGTAATTCTGTTAGTCTGTTGGAAATAGTTCATGGTTTCTTGGATCTAGGATATGGCTTGAACTAGGTAGTGCAAGTTCCTCTGTTTTGCTGTGTAGCTTGGGCTTCCGAAGTCAATCTTCTGTATGTTAGAAACAAAATCCAAGTATTTTTATAGCGTAAGGTAAACAAAGCTTCCTGTGAGTTCTGTCCAAGAGCAGAGGTGCTGAGAAGCATGCCATAAGGAAACCTCTCTCAAGAAATTTGGTGGAAGTACTAAGCTTTCCTTCCGCCTGCACAATCCTGCTATGACAGTATATCTAAGGCAGAAAGGAAGCTTTCTTGCCCCCATTAGCAAGACTTCATCCAAACAATGTAGTTTCTCTAGTAAATTGAGCATTTTTTTTAACAGCACCCCCTGGTGACTTCTGTGGAAATACTTCCTCATTTAATACTGAAAATCTGCCTCTTCAGCATGAGTGGCATAGCTAATTCTTAGTCATTTCAATTTATCTGTAGTTCTCTTACTTGTGTATGACAGGTCATCGATTACTGTCTACTTGGGTAAGGTGATATTAAATTCTTGCTAGTCTGAAACTTTCCACAAAGTCACTTGCTACTGTGAACTTACAGAGCAATTAAGATTGGTAGCTAGCTAAAGATGGTTAATTCAAGGTAACTACAAAACCATTTGGTGAGGAAGAGATAACATGAACATACTCAAAAAAGACAGAGCTAACTGGTCATCTATAATTTGAAGTCAGCTACTTCTCCTAAGAGGTGGACTAACTGGCAATTTACTAACTATAGAGGTTTGTTTTTTATCCTTGCTCTCCCAACCCCCATGACTTCTCTCACGGCTCAAACTCTAGCTGTTATTATAACTAGAATAACCTGTTCACAGCAAAGTGGAAACTGACTTCCTCAGTGCATGCTCTGATGTTAGATTGCCATCGGATGCTGCTTCTAATGTAGGAAGGGTTTGAATGAAGTATTTCGAGCTTAAGATAAGAAATGAAGTATTCCAGGCTATGTGTCTGTCATCTTTTATCACACAAAGTGAGTCTATGCCTGACTCTATGAGCTTTGAGCTACCACCAGCTACAGATTTAAACTGCAGCATGAAGCAAGTTGAACCTGGTATTCTAGCTAGTTATACAGAAGGTTAATTTACTACAGGAGCCAATAGATGTAAAAAGCTGAGATTTCTTCAAGGTGTTTTTGGGGACAGCAGAGAATGAAGGGTGGATTTCTTTTCTACTTTTTCTGGTATGTTTTTGTTTTATTGCTCTAGAGAAACATGAAAATAACCTACGTGACCTGGCTTGACAGGGATGATGGGACTCCATGTGGTCCCAATGGAGTCCCATCACTGTTTGCCTGGAGGAGGGTCACTGTGAGTGCAGATAAGCCAAGGAAAGGCAGGTCATTGACATTTCATTTATTCCTAATCAAGCAAGGCAATCACAAGGAGTTGTGTAAGCACTGCAAAACCTGCAGTGATATTGCAGTAACACTTTCCCAAGAGCCTAACTGAAAGAGGCAACACTTTGAACTCCTGTGATTTAAAAGGCAGTAATTTCCTGCACTTGTTTGGTGAAAGTGATGATAATAACAGTGGCATGAAAAACATGGCAAAATGGACCTGCAGCTGCTTTAAAGGTAGTTTTGAGGTCTTCTGATTGAAATAATCAGGATAAACAAGCTCTGAGATCTTAAAGCAGTCAGATGGTAGCCTGCTCTTACAGCGTTGACAGCATGTGAGATCGGACTTCTGTCTTTTTGAAGGAAGGCTTGTTCTGAGGGAGGTTTGCAGAACTGAGTTAGAATTAGACTGTAGAAAGAGAAAATAGGAGGAGGTTATGTAAACAGCTTTTGCTGTATCTGCACTTTGAAATATTCAGGAAATTAGCACTAATAGTGCCATGTACTAAATCAGTGGTGTGGGGTTTTTTTTGTGTGTGGTTTGTTTGTTTGTTTTTCTTTTTCCTCCAATGACAGACATGAATATCAACATAGATCCATTTTTTTTGTAATTAGACCTCCTGAGAAGGAAACATTTGTAGATAGTGATTAAGTTGTTCCTCCTCTAGCAAGCTGTTTCCTAGTTTTCACAAAGAATGATTAGTTTGAATTTCTATTGTCAAGTGGAGGTAACTGTGCATTACCCATTTCATGGCTGACTTTGTGCTTAATTTTGATTTTGTGTTGTTCTTGTCCTATTACTGTTGAAAGAATAAGATTTAGCATCTACAATAGTAAATAAAGTCAAGAAATGAGTCCTGCCTATTCCCTTAATACATGAAAGTTCCTCTGAGATTCCTGTAAATGGAAAGTACTAATTGAGTATGCAGCAGAATCCAGAAATCCTTTGGAAAACACCCTTTGGCATGTTTCTGTCTGCTTCCTCTTAAATTTTCTTTAGTCCTATTTTGTCTTTCAATATTCCATGTAACGCACAATTCCATGCAGTATACAATTTCATGCACTATTCTATTCTAATTCAGCTTTTGAACAGATCAGCTAATGTTGAACTAAGACTTTGAATTTTTTTAATATTGCTGATGTTTTGGACTAATCAACTAATGTTGATCTGGGGGATGTTAGAGCTGCTATGGTACTTTGCACAGTCCTTTGATAATAAATACTCTTTGCTTCCATCAGAAACAAGAGTTAGCATGCAAAGCAGTGGTATAGAGGAACAAATATTCTTCAGGCATATTTTGGCATTGCCTTGAAGCATGTGGGAATCTCTTCCTTTCTGCTTACTGCGAAAGGATGCAAATTGCTTCCTATCTCCCAGACTGTGTGCTGGATAAGATCTTGAAAATTAAGTTTAAATGTCAAATGTGTGAAATCTCATGCAATTTATTTTGACATAAGGTTCGTGGTGCTAACTGTAAAGAAACTTCTCTGAATTTAGATTGTGCAGTGCAATTCCCCACCAGTATTACTGTGACACGGCCCGTGATGCGCTTATGTTGCTGTTCTCAGGTAACCTCCCACCTAGATACAGCAGGCATTGGTGGACTATTTCAATCCTTGGCTTCTTTTGGAAAGAGAGACGATGATTTTTTCAGGCAGGGGATGGCACTGTTGCACTGTATCTTTTCAGCCTTCTACCCAAAATGTCTCTATTTATAAAAAAGGCTTGGTATTTACCAGAAAGGGAAACGATGAAGCAGATGCATTATTGCAAGATTTTCTCAAAATAATTCTGAAAAAAAAAAATCTGGGTTACCAGGAATTTTATATTTTGATTAAAAGCCCAAAAAGAATGTGTTAACATGCACTCTAAATTACATGTTAGCAGTAGACTTAGTTAAGGCATTCCTGTTTATTTTGGATTTTAAATAAAACACCTATGTGGAGCTCTGAGAAAAATCATCATTAACACGATAAATGCTCAGTGCCTTGACAATAATAATTTAGGTAAGAATTCAATGAGCAAGTATTAGAAAGGTAGAAAGGAGTTTCTCTATTATCTTGGGAAATGTAAACTTCCTTTCTTTAAAGCCCTCAATAGATTGTTGTCTTCTGAAGTTCAGCCAGTAAAATACCAGTTCTGAAGGATGCTTAGTTTACATGGGCAAGCACAGCAGTGGGTATCGAAGCAGCAATCAACTTGCTTGTCTTGCCTGGCCACAGTCACTGGAATGTGGAAAATGGACCAAAATGATTTATTTTGCAAGATGTCTTTTGGCTTGTAAGACAGTACTGATCAGTGCCTTCAATTTTAGGTGGTACTTGAATGCAGTTGGAGCCTGTTCTGAAGTGCTGGCACATGGCAATGCAGTATCTAGTTCAAACACCTGATGATTCTCAGATGGAGTCATGTTTGGGACATACTGTTAACAAACTTAGTCTTGAGGTGAGAATTATAGGTCATGATGAGAAGGTCTGCTTTCAAAATGGTGCTGCTTTCAAAATGGCAGGAGGAGCTGACTGGGCTGTTGCTGTAATGCAATGGCTGAAGTTAACTCACTGATTCAGTCTGTGTTCTTGAAGGAGCACAGCTACTTCTGTCTGTTTTCCACCAAGTCCATTGCGACTCCCTTAGTTTTACCTGAGTGGTGGCTGTTTCACGTTTACCTGCATGTTGATGCTCGGCTGAACATGAGCCGACAGTGTGCCCAGGTGGCCAAGAAGGCCAATGGCATCCTGGCTTGCATCAGAAACAGTGTTGCAAGCAGGAGCAGAGAGGTGATTGTTCCCCTGTATTCAGCACTGGTGAGGCCGCACCTCGAGTACTGTGTCCAGTTTTGGGCCCCTCACTGCAAGAAAGATATTGAGGCCCTGGAACGTGTTCAAAGGAGGGCAACAAAGCTGGTGAGAGGGGTCTGGAACACAGGCCATATGAGGAGAGGCTGAAGGAGCTGGGAATGTTCAGCCTGGAGAAGAGGAGGCTCAGGGGAGACCTCATTGCTCTCTATAACTTCCTGAAGGGAGGTTGCAGTGAGCTGGGGGTCGGCCTCTTCTCTCGTGTCATTAGTGATAGGACCAGGGGGAATGGCTTCAAGCTACGGCAGGGGAGATTCAGGCTGGACATGAGGAAGTATTACTTTTCAGAAAGGGTGGTCAGGCACTGGAATGGACTGCCCAGGGAGGTGGTGGAGTCACCGACCCTGGGGGTGTTCAAGGAAAGACTGGATGTTGTGTTGAGGGACATGGTTTAGTGGGAGCTGTTGGGAATAGGTGAACGGTTGGACTGGGTGATCTTTTAGGTCTTTTCCAACCTTGGTGATTCTATGATTCTATGATTCTATGATTCTATGATTCTATGATTCT
>NW_024884722.1:29030678-29039984 GCF_019232065.1 Centrocercus urophasianus | reverse complement strand
TTCTATGATTCTATGATTCTATGATTCTATGATTCTATGATTCTATGTATATTTCAGCAAGGTGTGGTTGGTAGCCCTGAGCTGTGTAGGTCGGATGAGGTGAGGCTGTGCAGATGGCATAAGTCAGTACACAAAATCCGCTGGAATTCACATGTCCTTTTAAGGCCCCATGTCACAGAGCGGCTGCTTTTACTGCTGCTGTGAAACCTGTTGCAGAAGAAAAGGCCACATCCACAACTACCAGCGGAAATGTCTGAAATGAAAAGAAGGAAAGCACTCAGAAGAAAATTAAAGTTCACTAAAGCCTGTCTCTTAAAATTTCCTCCTTGCCTGAAAATGTGTGGCTTAATCAACTGTTTCTTGAAGCAATCTATGTCTTGATACAACTCCTGTAGTCTTTTTTGGAAGGGGAGAGGAAAAAGGTACAGATAACTTTTCAGACCATTTCATTTTACATTTGAATTTTAAAAAAAATAAATAAATTAGCATGACAGTTTCAGAAGAAAACTTAAAATACTCACCATGCTTAGTTCTGCATGTTTTGTTGTGGGTTTTTTTCGTGTTTTTTTTTTTTTTGTTGTTGTTGTTCAACTTGAACTCATCTCTCCTCACTCCCATCCTACCTGCCATCTATGGGAAGAACTGAGAGAAGGAACAGCTTTGCTGGAGCTTGATTTCTCACTTGAAGGACAGGCCCTATTGCTGTCTGCTGAGGTGTGTAGGTGACTCAACTCTGAGGCCTTCCTACTTTAAGGAAGTCAATTTATTTTCTGGACAAGATAAATCAGATTAGAGATAACCTGTTTGCTTCTGTGACAGTATCAAAGGCAGCCAATCAAGCTAATAATAGCAGCATTATTACAAGGCATCTGATTCTCATCCATCACTGGAAAGATGTAATTACCTAAGGAGAGATTTGTTTTTTTCTAGGTCTATTCCTAGGTCACAAGTGTCGAGTACATAGAAGGCATGTATGTGTTAAGTCTAGTTTTACAGTCTGTGTTAGAGGATTTGAAATGCTGGTTAGATATTTTGTGAATTCTGTCTTCTGAAGTGTGCTTCTTTCAAAGCTGTATTCAACCTGTGTTAGAGTTGCTAATGACCATTACTAGCTAGGAGTTTGATACTTGTCCTTAGGACACCTTCAGAAAAAGATTACCTGAACCTAGTAGAAAAGGTGCCACTGATTTTTTTTTTTTATTTTTTTTATTTTTTTTTTTTTCTAGTGCTTCCTGCATTCTGGTAAGCTAGTAATTGGCTAGAGCATGCTAAAAACCAGCAGAGTATCTGGGAACTGTCTCAGAATATTCCTCATGATCCTCTGTCCATTGCAGTACTGTCACAGGTTTGTGTGGTAATCTGGAAATGCTATGAGTAGAAATGTAATAAAAAGTCCCAATTCTTGCTTAATTTGTGGGCTTGTATAATAAATGTAGTGTTCTTTCAAGTGCTACTTTGTACCAGAATCCTTATCATTTTTATTTTATTTTTTAGCCTAGAATCATATTCCTCCAAAAATGCATTGGAGCAAACTGTATTTTCATGTTTATGCGCTTGGTCATGCAGTCGCTCTGTACTTGGCACTGGTGAGGTTACACCTGAAGTACTGTGTTCAGTTTTGGGCCCCTCACTACAAGGAAGATACTAAGGCCCTGGAGCATGCCCAGAGAAGGGCAGTGCAGATAGTGAAGGGTCTGAAATACGCAGAACACATAGAAGGAGCTGAGGGAACTGGGATTATTCACACTGGAGGAGCCTCAAGGGAGGCCATATCACTCTCTAAAGCTCTCTCAAGGGAAGCTCTAGTGAGTGAGATGTTGGACTCTGCTCCTGGGTGACTAGTGATAGGATGAGAGGGAATAGCCTTACATTGTGCCAGGGGAAGTTTAGGTTGGATATTAGGAAAAACTTCTTCTTAGAAGGAGCAGTGATGCATTGAAACAGCTGCCCGGTCACTGTCCCTGGAGACATCTAAAGAAAGGGGTAGGTGTTGCACTGAGTGACATGGTCTGGAGTGGTCACAGGTGTGGGATGATGGTTGGACTAGATGATCTTGATTCTAGCTGATAAAACTAGATGATTTTATGCTATGCACATTTGTGTAGTAATGTGGTTACTCCTTCCTGGGAATTAGAAATGGGAAATGCAAGCCTTTTAATGAAATTAGAAGTTGGAAAAGTATTTCACTTCAACAATATGGCTGATCACTAGTTGTGATGATTTAAGCTGATAAAGATAAAACTGGACTGGAAAACTTGAAAATTGCATTGCAAAACTAGTAACACTGCAGTAACCTACAAAAAAGTAGAAGATTCAGAGGACGAAATGGTTACTTAAAATTTCAGATACCTTTTTGGTAGGTATTAACGTGGTTACAAAGAGTTATCATTATTTCGTTTCACAAGGGGGAAATAAATGCATTTCCAAGTGTCTTCAGGAAAGATCTGCCTGTCATTCATGTTGAGTGATGTCCATGTGAAACAAATCTAAGACATGAAGGTACATAGCACTTACACATTTAGCAGTGCTGAAATTGGGCTGTGAGACAAAATGCTGACAACCTAGCAAGCACTGAAATGAGGCTGATTGATGCAAAAAGTGGTGAAATGTGCATTATCAACTAAGTATTGAAATTAACAATTTATTTAAAGTCTACTGAACTGCATGGCTATAAAGCAGATGCAAAATGTGTATCTGCCACAGCCAGAGATGAATCTCAACTCTGAAGGCAACTTACTGCTAGATTCCTGTTGATCAATACCTAAATTTAGTTTTGTATTGCTCTATAACATGGATAGATATGCCATTATTTGAAGACAGAAATCTAGTTGCAATGAATATTCCATTATGAAACATCCTGTTTTGGACTATATGATGTGAACTCTTGCAAATCACTGTTTGGATAGGATTTTGAACAATAGGATTTTTGAATGTTTCTCATCTGTCTGCTTTGGAAATGGTTTTGTGGCAGAGTCTGATGTGTCTGAACGCTGTTGGACTTTAAGGCTACTGTGTCTAGATCTCAGTGGCATGTAAAAGTTTCTTGCTGTTTTGTAGGATCTGTTTGGTCACTCTACTATGGGAATTTTGCTTCACAATCTCTGTTGGTGCCTAAAGTACTTAACACAAAGTGCAGAATCACAGAATATCCTGAGTTGGAAGGAACCCGCAAGGATCATGGAGTTGAAGGCTAATTTACTTGTTAAACTACACATCATAAATGAAATCTCAACTTTAAATAACTGGTTGAGTTGATCTGGTTTCCTTCTGCCATTCAGTAACTAGATATTGTTGAAGGTATCAGCAGAAATAAATGTTTCCCTATGCAACTGTGATTTAAACTTGTGAAATATGGTGATGAGCAATGGCCACATTGGTACTTCTTTCAGAGTGATGTTTTTGTAGTTGTGAAGACTTCCTTGTAAAACTTCTATGGATTTGTAAATAAACAGAAGCTTTCTTCAAGCCATTATAGTATGATTGCACATTTATTGAATATAATATACATTTTTCATTTGTTAGGTTTGGCAGTTAATTATTATATATTCATATAATAGATATCATTATATATTTTATAATATATAATAATATAAATATATATTATATATTAATATATAATACATATAATGTATTATAATATTATATTAATATTGTTATATAATATAATATAAATAACATAATATATACAATATAATAATATATTATTATTAAAATGTATTATTTTATATATATAAATTAAGTGCTATTGTTTCACTTTAGATCATTTGATCCACAGTTAATGTTGCTTACATTAGAAGAAGGACTTGTTTATAAAATATCATGGAGTTTTAGAGACCCTTAATTAAATTTTCTTTGAGATCTATTAAAGATGCCAAGCAACAGTTGTCTGTAAGAGCTCTTTGAGCTGCTAGATCTTTGCATCCTTACTGTTAAGAACAACTGAGAATTTACAGTCCAGTTGCATGCTTTTGGTTTGTTGTTTTTTGGTGTTGTTTTTTTTTTTTCAAGCCAACAGGTTGAAGGGATAGCAGGTTCCAAAGTGTAATATGCAGGGGCTGAGGGAAAAGGATGTGCAGGGAAAGAAGTGTGTTAACCAGATGGCTTCACCTTGCAGCTCTTGGGAGCTCTTAAAGGGAGTGAAAAAGAGATGGAAGCAGCAGGTCTCTGCCTAAGTGGAATTTCAAGCAGAGGGAGATGTGTGTGTGCTCTTTGCCTCACAGGTTCAATTCGACAGGGTTTTAGAATACTCTGTAAAACAAACAAACAATTTCCTTGTACTTTACTTTTCATGTTTTCAAGCACCACACAGTCGAATTGTCTGCATTATACGTAAGTCATTCCAAAAGTAATGCCTCCTATTTATTTCCATGAAGACTAAAACAGATACAACCAGCACAATAAAACTATCTGATAGATCAAATTTTCAGCTACAAAACACTTTTTCAGTGTAGTCACCATAGCCTAAGCTGTGCATTTTTGCCAGCAATGAACAAGAGCCTGCATGCCATGCTTATAAAAATCTGCACCAGCAGAGATAACCCACCGTTTCTCTGCTGCTATGACAGTGTAGTTGCTAGGAAAATGTTGCTCATGCAATCTGTCTTTCATTGGCGCAATGTGTTCATGACAATCAGGGGGTGTGCTTTTTCTGCTTGGAGGAATTCAGTTCCACACCTTTGCTTCCTACATGCATAAGGCACCATTTTGTTTGACTGCCCCTTGGCTGCCATCTGTCACACGGCAACAAAATACAGTGAAGTACTGACAAGGAGATTCAATCTCTGCTGCTGTACCACTGACATCTGCCTCTGATGTTGTAGGCTAGCATAGTAAAATGGGAGGCTTTGCTTTCAGAGCAGCCCTTGCAGTTCTTCTTTCCTCCTGGACATGTATGAACTCACCTTTACCTTTTCTTTCAAACCAACAAAACAAATCCAGTTTTTATTACTCATTCAGTAGAGGGCTCCCACTGATTAGAGTTTTCATGCAATGGGTGCCACTCTGTATTTGGCTCACTGAAATCTGGGTGCTCCTCTTTAATTTAACTAAGATCCAAAATACCTCTCAAGACCTGTCTCTCCAGGTTAAGCATGGACAGTATCATTCTGTAGGAATCCATTTAGAGAACTGTGTCTTTTTAAAAATGAAGCATTTGGGAAGTCTAGGCTACCAACAAAGCAAATAGGAAGGAAAAACATTGTACAATCTGTAGCATTTCTCTGACAAATACTCCGTCAGTTACTACTGAGACACTTTGCAGTCATCCATTTAAGAGCAGCCTTTACTCTAACATGAAGGAGATATTACCAGCAAGCCTAAACTGAATCGTGACTATGTATTCTCCAAAGAGGTGGAAGCAGCATCTATTTGTGTTTCCTCTTAATGCAGATTTCAACATGAGGGTATGTTGATTATTTATTGGCTACACCTTGACACAACTGCCCTTCATTTAAATGATTTTGAACAAACTAGGTAGTGGCATTTAAGTAAAATACAGGCAGTGTTTTTCAGTTTTTGTTTTAGAGTTCTTTGTGCCACCTGAAAGCATTTTAGCTTCCAATCTCTTCTTTGCTATCATTCACTACTCTTATTATTGCTGTGTCACATTTCATAAACTAAGTGAAGTTGGTGTGTTTTTTGCTGACTTGCTTTGACTTGCTTTGTAGAACTGCCCTGATCTCCTGCTAAACTTAGCTTCTACTCATCAGCTTACAACTCTCTGGGTTTTGAAAAAATACCTCACTAACAACGGATGTCTAGAAAAACCACATTTGGCAGTATTTGTAGAAACAAATAGGAACTTCTCTATATCCACCCCAAAATCCCCAATCCATTAGCAGTTGGTCTTAATCTTCTGGCCAAATTTTATTTATTTATCACCCCCCTGCCCTGCCTCAAACTGTATCTGTGAGAGTAGGGAGAATGCCTGTTTTCAGTGTAAGTTAGAAGTATGACTTTGGAGGTTGCTTGGGTGACCTTTCATGGAAATTTTATGGTTTTGGGGGGTTTAATGCTCTTCCTTAGGCTGATTGAGGCCTGGCTGTATAAGCAGCACTAGCTGCTCTCTGTATGTTAAAATAGCAAATAGGAAGTTATTATCAAGATATCTTAATTTGCCTGAAATATCAACCTATCATGTATCAGGAATCATAAGTTGATAACCCTAAAATGCCAAATTACAAGTTGTTCCTTATGGTGCTCAGATATTTCTCCCTGGATTTCTTTGCCCATGAACAGCTCAGTATTTGTGGTTCTTGTTAGAAGCAGTAGTGCTGGTTAGACCTGTAGCCAGTGATGTTATGCCCTTCAGATTTATGCTGATACGAATACACAGTGAGCATTTCAGAAAAATCAATCACAATTTCATCAATTGCATTAAAAGCACCAGTTTCTGCTCAAAGGGAAACTAAGCTCTGAATATTGGGCTATTTGTTGACTTAATTAGTTACTAGAATCAATGATATTAAAAAATTACTAGACCTGATGCACTCCAGTATTAACCTTCATTATTAGTGCTTTATTTTCATGGTAATATGCAAGAACAATGCATCCTGTAAGTATTGACGGATGTAATGCAGATAGATCTGTGTTTTAAGAAATATCTCTTTGATGTCGCTGTTTTAAATTTTTTTTTCCAAGGGGAAGAGTAGTTGCCATTTTGCCTGTGGTTGTTTTAGATTTCTGTGAGCTTCTCTCATGAGAAACCTTCTCCTGCAGAGATCAAAGAACAAAATCACTTCTATCACATTTGTGGATAATTGCAATATATCATTTTGTGTGTGTTATGCGATTTAAATGACTGATCAAAATCAATTACATGAAAGTGTAAATTGCTTTTAAAATAGATTAACATCGAAAGACAGAAGATACGCTCTTCAGGATATCTACCCAGTCTGCTTCTTGATGTTTAATGGCTCAAGTTCTCGTAACCAAAGGCTTTAGTATTTCATGCTGTAGCATTATCAGCACTGCGGAGCTGCAGTTCCTGAGCTGTCAGAAATTCCGTACATTCAGAAGAAACCTACAGATGGCATTTCATAAACCCCATGTTTCACTGCCCTATAAATAGATACTATCAAATGCGTAGTAAGGACCCAGCAAGAATAATGTTCTTTCTCTGTTAATTACATTTATTAATCATAAGCAAGCACTAATACCTTTTTTAATCTTGCTATTAAGCTCTGTAATATTGTTATTATCATAAGTCTGTATTCATCTCTGAGTTAGCATTTGAAGTTAGGTGCCAAGAATGCAAATGGTGCCCACATCTTCCTATAAAGTGCATGTGCAGGTATTAGGACCATGCCATAGTGAACAGTAAGGATGCATTTCAAATGGCTAGAAATCAGATTTTCTTTTTGTAGAAGGGAGAGTAGTAACTGGCAATTATGTTTAACGTGAGTCTTAGCTGAAAGGAGATGAAAGAAATTGCTTTTAAAATTATAATGCCAGGTAGATGGAGATTGCTTAAGGATGGTGTTAGCCAGCTGTGCAGGAGAAATATTAAAAGATGGTTATGGAAGTGTTTGGTTTGTAGAAAAGTTGGTCTAAAAGGAAGCTAGATTAAAAAAACTATGCATTTTATGATGATGTTGCCTTAAGACATTACCCTTTATGCTGTAAAGTTACTCTTCCTTTTCTCATATAATTCTATTACGTTTCTCTTGTTTATTTATTTATTGAAAGGAAAGCAGTGAGCAGCTTTAGGCTGTGTGATAAGCAATGAGCTAAACCATCCTGTTGGAAGAAAGTCAGAAATGTGCTTTGGAACAGGGGAGGTATTGAAGAGAAAAGAACCCCTATTATTTGGTCTATCTTGTTCCTTCGGGTATTCCAAGTTCTGTCAACTTACTTGAGGTCTTGTTGAGGCTATAACCATACAGACGTTTTAATTTTGTATCAGCAGTTCTAGTAATTCCTTGGCAAGAATTCATCTTTCCAAATGGAACAGTTCGTCTGAGGCTTCCTTTTAGCTCTCAGGAAAGAAGTCTGTGCTTACTAGCAGTTATTTGGGCTTGCAGACTTCTGAGATTGGTTTGCCCAATTTTCTATACAAGAAATACTTCATTACAGGTATTGCTGTGTTTTATTCCAGAAAACACTTATTTACAAGGAAAATCTCATGCAGACATACAGAGAGAAGCCTTGTTCTTTTGTAAATTGTTTTACACTGTTTGTCAGCAGATAATGCCATGGAAGGAGTAAAATTGCCTCTTTGTCTTAACAAGCAGTGAGAACAGTAGTTAATAATAGCCCTATTAATAGCCATTTGTCTTTTAGTCAAAATGGATAAAGACTGATTATAAAATGGGATTTGGACCTGTGGTCGTGAAAGACTGTTTGTGGTGGAACTGCCCCTCTGCTGCAATAGGCTGACCCAAGAGCTGTGTCAGCACTATCCAAGGAGGGATCTAGAGAAGCTATGGCTGTGGAGGAAAGCTGCATTAATCCAGCTCTTGCCTAGCCAAAGGTGGTGGGAGGAGAAGTCTGATACCGGGGCTAAAAGCTGTCCTTGGAAGGTGCAGAAAGAGCTCACAAACTCCAAGAGCTCTTTATCTTTTGTGTCTAAAGGGAGACCTCTTAATCTTATTTTTCTGCCTGGTTCTGTAAAGATCAGGAAGGGCTTTGGGGATTGCAGCGTACATAGGTGTTTCATTCAGTTTTCTATCTTTTCTTGAAGAATTAAACAACCAAAATCAGAAGGTCCACAATAGTGGACATGCAAGTTAAAAGATGTCAAATTGAATAATCCTGATGAGCAAGGCTACACAGTAAGTTTAAAAAAACAGTCTTGCTACTGCAGGAAATGTGTTACAGAACTATATGCTGCATTAGTGGATGAGTGGACAGGCCACTGCAAAAAGTTGCCCACAAGTAATCATAAGCGCTTCCCTGAATTAGGAGATTTTGGGAACTAAGTAGTAGAAGTTCAAAAGGTCGTCCTTTGGTCACTGTTGGCATTGCTGTGAAGTTCAGCCAGTGCAGCCTTACCAGTCAGAAAATGGGATTCCACCCTGATTTTAAGATACTTCTCTTGGCTTGAATCTGAACTCAGACTAACCTGCTGGCTGCTTGTCTGTGCTTCCTCATCTATATTTTGTTCTATCTTGAAGTCTGAAACAGCATACCAGTGTGCATTATGTACTACATAGAAGTTAATGCTAACTGCGGCCTTATACAGGAAGGGAGAGAGTGCTTTCTGAAAATCCTCCTTGTATAGCCTTAATTCAAAGCAATTCACTCCTTTTCCTATGAGTCTGAAAGCTTTTTTTTTTTTTTTTTTTTTTTTTTTTTTTTTTTTTTTTT